>NW_010425161.1:45569-53421 GCF_000710305.1 Buceros rhinoceros silvestris
AAAAAGATGTAAAAGTTTGTTGGGGGGGGGGGGGGCGAGTAGAAGATATCAGTTGCTTTTGAGTACTGATATGAGGTGTACAGATTCTGCATATGAAAACACAGTGACTGCTGACAGTCTGTGTCCTGCATCTCTACACCTTCGCTTGCCGACATTTTCTGGCTTGCTTTGTGTACTGCCGAAATGGTAGACTTGTGTTTGCATCATGTATATCTGTTAACCATGCTGCAATGGGGAGTGATTCTCAAACTTCTGGCATAACCTCCAGGACTATGCTATGATCTTAAATCATACCAGAGGCTAACTGGAAAATAAATTCTAGAGTGTTACCTTGTTATTCTTTGATGTCAGATCAAAACCACTGACAGAGAGGTAGGATGTTTCCTTTAATTTCTCTGACTTTCAGAAACCTCAGCAACTGGAAAAGATTAATGGCCTTGGTTTGCTCCACTGACCTAACTTAGGTTGCAGGCTTTTTGAAGCATGAAATATTATGTGCATTTAGGAGATTCTGCATTTCTCTATCTGTTCTCCTTGATTAAGGAATGTAGTAGTCAGCTGAATTCTGGCAGAAGGTTTTTTGTTGTTCAGGCCTTTTTAAGAAATCCTTGCCAATTCAGCTTCACTAGCCATTAAAAACTGGCTCATTGTCACAGAGCAACATGGAGTTGAACAGTGAGTCTTGAGCTCTTTTTCACACTCTACCAGTGATGATCTGAGAAAGATGAAAAGCTGACAGCTTCTTTTCCTTGGTAAAGCTTTAAACATTCACTATCAAAGAAGTAGTGAAAGCTTTCATTCTGGGTGCATGTGTTCTAGATGATCTTTATAAGGCAAAGCTCTGCATGAGTGGTGTCAATTGAAAGTGTGTCTACACGAGTCTACAGAC
The DNA here is from genome assembly GCF_000710305.1 of Buceros rhinoceros silvestris. NCBI lineage: Eukaryota > Metazoa > Chordata > Aves > Bucerotiformes > Bucerotidae > Buceros > Buceros rhinoceros. Next base: position 46,459 of record NW_010425161.1, read on the forward strand.
ATTGCTCATCAGATCATATGTATGCGGTACACATATGGATTTATTTGAAAAACTCAAAAATACTGTGGAATAAATATTTGGTCAGGCTTTTAAAAAAGACTGAAGCTGCATCTCAGGAAGTTCTTCTTCCCTAAAGCTAACTGCTTTGTACATTAACTTGTTTAATTTCATCCTTTCTGTAGCAGCCCTTCTCATATGACTTCTCTTTGTGGAGGTAGTGGATACTGCTAGGACTCTGTGCCCCCATCACTTTATCCAGCCCTGGAAGCTCCCCTTTCCATCTTCCCTGTAGAGCCCTTGCTGCTGCTCTGTGCTCCAGAAGTACCGCAACAGGTGGAGCTGCTGCTTCTGGATGTAGTGTCCCAAAGCCATTGGTCTGCAGACAGAGTTCTACCTAGTTCTAACCTAGTCGATGCACACTCCTTAGATGGTGCAGAAAAGCAGCCCACAGTCAACTTGAAAAGGAGGATATTCACAGTATTCGCTCCCAGAACTTACAGACGCTGAACTGGTTAGAGCTTTCCCTGATATCAACAGTTATATGGAATTGCAATTTATCGTTTGACTTCAAACTCTTGCAGCATTTTCTCTGTCGTAAGTTTCAAGTATGCTTCTCACACTGTGTAATAGGATTGCCATTTCTTCTACTTTCTTTCCCAGTGTTAGGTTTCTGCAGTTTTGTGTAGACTTGCAGCAACTGCTGTCCCATACTTGGAAATAATTTCCCACAGATCGTTTATAGGTTGCAAATACTTGGTATTTGAGTCAGCACATAACCCTTCTTTATTGGTAGTTGCAAGTGAGTGCACACAAGTTATCCTATTAACCTCAATAAAGCACCACTTCAATGACACTAATTTTAGCAGTGATAGAAAAGTTTTATGGGTTTGGGTTTAGAGAAAAGTGCCTCAAATTTTCATCTTGTTTTTGTCTCTTGTTTCTGAGGGAATTTTGGCAGCTAAAATAGTTCTAAAGCATATTTATTTCAAAGAACAGATGCACAAGTGAATAAGATCATTAAAAATTAGAACTTGTATTAAAAACAATCTTTTTATTCAGGTTTTTGGAGATGTCTTTTAGCTCAAAATCTTCTATTGAATTTTTCTCATCCAAATGGACCCCGTATTCAAGTTCACTTAAAGAAAATTATGTTTTCCCTTTACATTGTACCTGTTCCGACTTCTTCCACTTGAAGTGAACTATCTTTCTTTCTACAAAAACAACCTTCTGTCCCTAAAGCATCAGCAGTACTTGTAAAGCTGCTTGTTACATCGCCATCTAGTGATTTAAAAACGTTGCAAACCTCATCTGAAGAGCCTCATAATCGAACATGAGGGGCTTCTTAGTATTAGAACAAGTAATCCTTCCTCTGCTTTTAGTGCATTTTTATATGAAGTGGATGCAGTTGGAGGGAGGAAATACACCTTGAGTATACAGCTGAAAAAAGTACTGATATATCCTTTTAAAGAAGTATTGATTTGGTGTACTGAAGCATAGTAGCACTAACTGTGCATCAGCAGGTAAAAAGTCTTCCATTCAGTTTGATTTTTAACACAGTCTGTGTTATCACTTTGTACTTTTGTATCTTGTATTCCTGTGGTGAGTGTGCATATTAAGCTACTGTTAAGGTGTATGGAAAACAAATTAATGGTATGCTTCTAAAACACATTAGAATTGTCTGGCCAGTCCTAGGTTGCTTTTACGTTTGCCAGTTCCAAGGTGAGCACCTGTGGAATGACCATGTATGCATGGTCTTCGCATTTGTAGAGGGAGGTGAAATGTCGAAGAAGACTAGGTGCTGCTTTTGTTCTGGACGTGTAGTAGCACAGGCAAATAGGATGTTTGGGGAGCTTTTCCTCACTGAACGCTTTTAGCCTGCCCTTCAGTCCATTGTCTCATTTACACATTTCTGAAATGATCTTTGGGAAGTTTCCTCACCCGTTACAGCTCTTCTCTGGACAGAAGGCATAAAGTTGTTCCTTGAGTTGTAATCTGCCCCAGAGCTGAGATAGTGCTTTGTAGTTGAACAATTTTTTCAATCAATAAAGGAGCAATATTCAGATGCTCAGCTCTAGAAAATTGTCTACCATCTTACTGGTAGGGGAAGAGTGTGTCTACTCTGAAAAATATTTCTCAAAATCTAGGGCATATGTCTCCCAGAAAAACATTGCAGAAGGGGAGCATGGCCATTTGGCATCAAATAAGATAGAGAAGAGGTGAGTTTAGTGATTGGCTATGTAGGTCTCAAGGATCTTACAGTGTGTAGAAGAACCTTCTGGAGAGGTACGTATTTGGGGAAAGGGCAGTGAGCAGAGAGGAGACCACAAAAGGATCATACATGACTTGTTTAGCAGATGCACCTTGAAAACGCCAGATGTTGCTGCTTGCCACTGCAGGCATGTAAAATGACAAGAGAGCATCACCCTGCCCACTGCAGTCACGCAGGCAGCTCTCAGCACCATGCTGCTGCTCCCTGCACAAATAAATAGCAGTCAAACAGCTTGGAGGGTGGTAAGGTATGATTGATGGAGAAGCTGAACAGTTCTAAATCTAGGGCCATAAAGCACAACTTCTCTCAAGCCGCTAAGACTTCTAAAGACTTGTTGGAATAATGCAAGTGTCAGCTAAGGCATATCCTCCATAAATGGAAAAGCCTGTGAGGGGCATTTGTTAATTTCACTAGCAAGTCCTGCCAAACTAAAAATTTGCTGCTCACGCAGGTAATTTATTTACCAGCAACAAGACTGCCAGCCAGCTAGCTTTGGGAAGAAGAGTTAGATGGGGATTCTGGGGCTGAAATCATCCTGTTACAATTTAAGGAGAAAATTTTGCATTTAAAATGCATTGCCTGATTTATTTACCTTCACAATGTTTCACTTAGGGAGTGCGTAGATAAACTCTGCTTAACTGCTATATTTAATCCAAAAGCTCTATGGCAAATGTGAAAGGAAGGTCAGATAATGAAAATATAAGGTTGGTTGCTGTGCTAGAAGATAAGACTTTCGTGTCGTTGACCACATTTTAAACTTAGTGCATCTTTTATTGGAGCTAGGACTGTTACTGAAAGCTTGTTTTACACACACCTATTCCCCAGCCATTACATATTTTGGTTCACAGGATTGATACCTTCTTTCTTTACATATATGTGTGATTCAATTTTCAAGCTGCAGTACCAGTATCCCTATCTGTGGCTTGTATTAGTGATGGCAAAAACACTGACTGCAAAAACCTAGCATATCTGAAAGAATTCTCCAAGAGAAGTCAGTGCATTTTACAAGGTGAGAAAAGTGAGCTAATGGCAGTATACTAAAGAAACATATGTAAGGTTCCCTTGCAAGCCAGCAAAAAAGGCAGGAAATAAGTTATCAGATACCAAGGTGTTAAACCCAGAGAACAAATGAAAGGAGAACCTCAGGCCTTTTAAATTTATATGTGGTGGTTTCCTTTGTCCCAAACAGTTATCAGCTGCTACTGTGTCCCTTCAGTGAAGTGTGAGGGAAGTCTCAACTCCCTTGAGCACTAAGCTGGCTCTGTAAGTCACACATATTGTCACATGCAGTACTGCAAAATAATGCTACAAACAAGGCTAATTACTGATAAGCTGACTCTGCCGGTGGCTTGTGTTACTAGTGTAGGTCATCGATTTACCTCAAACACTGAGTAAAGAACAGAGACGTGTTTTTGTTCCTTGGGCTGTGTTATGGATCTTGAACTCTTACTATGTGTCTTTTTTCTATTGTCTTCAGGAATAAAAAGCACTGTAAATTGAGCTGCACATACACAGGTTTAGTTCCTCCTCAGATCACAGAATAGAAAGTTTTTCTGACTTAAAATACTGTATATGTTAGAGAGGTAGTCTATGTTGTCTTTGTTCAGAGTGTGGTGAAGGTCACAGACAGTAGAAGTCAATACTAATGACCTGCAGTCCCTTAAGAGATGATCTGATTTTTGCTATGAGAGTTTAAGGTCCTGAGGAGCCATTTTCTGCCCTGGAAAGCCACATCTCCGCCCTGTTGACAGGTAGGACTGAGGATGATTCTTCTCTCTGTTACACTCTCCACTGAAGCTCGTGAATCTTTTGTCTGTAAATACTGTTTTGCCTCAGCTGTGTTTTCTAGATTGTTTCTTACCCATTGCCCTGTGAAATCTGTAGGTCTCTGTACCTACTGTCACTGCGTTATAGAGCAAGGGCTTGTGGAGCTGTTAACAAATTCCTCAAAAAGAGCAGCTCAGTTTCATACAATCATAGAATCATTTAGATTGGAAGAGATTGTCAAGTCCAGCCAAAAACCTAACACTGCCAAGTCCACCACTAAACCACGTTCCTAAGCACTACATCTACATGTTTTCTGAATAACCTCAGGGTTCGTGACTCAGCCACTCCCCCGAACAGCCTGTTCCAGCACCCAACTAAACCTCCCCTGGCACAACTGGAGGCCATTTCCTCTTGTCCTTTCACTTGTTACTTTGGAGAAGGGACGGACACCAGCATTGTTAAAACCTCTTTTCAAGTAGCTGTAGAGTAATAAGGTCTCCCCTTCAGCCTCCTTTCCTCCTGACTAAAGAACGCCAGTTCCTGCAGCAGCTCCACGTAACACTTGTTCTCCAGACCCTTCACCAGCTTTGCCACTCTTCTTTGGACACACTCCAGCAAATCTTTGCCCTTCCAACTGCATTATTACGTCTGAAAATGCAGAAGGCCTGAGCCTGTTCCTCTTGTTGTGGCATTTGTAAAGCCTTTTTCCTCTTAAAGTTCTCTGGCAGTAAATATGCTTGCCCAGCCTTTTTAAGAGGAATGGATTGGTGGTGACTGGCAGCTCTATTTGCCTTTTTTTTTCACAAATCCTTTAGAAGTGAGTATGACTGAGGGCTTACCTTGCAGTCAGATTTAGATGCAGTTGGGCCAATGTGGTTTTAAAAGCTGCTACAAAGCAGGGACTGAATAAATTTCATTTTCTTTGAAATCCCAGCTAAAAGCTAAGGCATATCTAAAGTCCTGTGCTTTTGTATGAAAGCAAATGTGTAATTTCTCATTTTTCATGTCCAGCATAGAAATGTTTTAGCAGACTTTTGTGCTTCTAAGCTGACATCACATTGGCTCTTACGCCATTTCTTTCCCAAAGAAAATATTATTTCCGGATGTTGAAAAGTGTTCAAACCATACCTTTGAGTTTATTCTTCATTTCAGATATGTGTTATTAGCTGGAATAAGACACCACTCCATAAATAGCTCAAGATCAAATGAATTAAGAAATTCACAGCAATGCCTTCTTTTCCCAAAAAGGGAAAGGCACATCTTCACTGAGTGGTTTCTTGAGCAGCAAATAAAAGCTAATTGTTGCATGGTCTTTAACTTGCCCTCACTCTACAGCAGTAGCAGTGCCTTTAAACTACTTGATGTCCTTTGCTTTGCCATTAATTTCACCCGAGATTGTAAGCAAAATTTAAAATGGTGCTTTCTGTGATAGATAGTTCCACTCAGTGGTCTAGCAGCCATCAGACATTTCGCCTTTGTGTACGTCAGATCACAAGGCATGAAGGTGATTCTTGGAACCTTGCAATGTAAGCACTCAGTATATTAATTCCTAGACGTGTATATTCTTTCTGCTCCATTGACTATTGTGTGAAATTAGCTAATAAAACTACACTTGCAGGTCAGGTCACTCTGACAGAAGAGAATGTTCTCTTTGGCCATTTCTAAAACTTAACATTTCTTGAAGAGATGTTGAGAGTTACTAAGCATGATCAAATAAAATGCAATTGCAAGAATGTTGGGTTAAGTTATTTCCTGTAGTAAACTAGCTTTTTGTTCATAGAAAGCCATTGCTTTTTATTCATATTAATTCAGCATCCTATCTCACACACAGTAATGCTGAAATTACTGGGAGCTTTGTGAAACTTTGGTTTATCTATTTACAACTATCTGATGGCAATACTTGCAGTCCTTATGACTCAGTATGAAATGTGGTAACATTGACAAGCAGTGAAGAACTGCTTGATCCACTATCCTATCAAAAGAAGTTACAATGCAAATAATTGTATGGTTTGTTTGATATAGAAACTCAGGTCCCCCTGAGACTCCTGTCAGTCAGAATTCCACTGGACATGATGATCTATGAATATTTTGTAAAAGATGATCCAGTTCAGATGTGTTTATGTTAGGTATGACAGCCATGAATGGAAGTAGTATTCCTGAGGTCTTGACAGAAGACTGTCTCAGAACCATCTGTGCTCCCTCATTCTCCCTTTTCCCCTTATTATTCCCACCACTTCTTGATTTTTCTCTCCATGTACACAAATCCTCCACCCAAAGTCCATGGTCTCCAGTGAGGAGGGAGGATGTGGGAAGGAAAAAGCCTGAGAAAAAATAACTTGCAACAACTTGGTGTCTCAGGAATTATTAAAATACACTGAAGTTTCTACAGGGAGCTGCTATGCAAGAATACAGAGACTTGTAATACAATATAGCGAACATCTTAATTAAAAAAATAGACAAAAGGGCACAATTAGTGAACTGCAGACAGTGCAAATTTGGATTACAATATTATTCAGTAATTACCAGGAGTTTGCTAGCATTTCTGTAAACAAGACATTTTTAATGTAAGTCTAGCAGATGGTACATCTTGTAGTTCACAGTAAGACACTTGCCATTACCTTGAGCAACCAGGTCTGAAGATATTTGCTGCTAATATACATGATTAGAGTTTGATTTTCATGTGAGAAGTTTATGGGGCCCAGGAAAGGCAGCACCAGTGCTACCAGAGAGATCCCTCTGAGGTCCTAAAAAGGTGTCTGTGGGTAAAAGCGAGGTCAGAGTTGTAGGAAGAGGTAATACTGTCTTTGGAACAAATGGTTGTGCCAGCAAGGGCCACCACAGCTGTGACACCCCTTCTGCAACACTGCGGAGAGATTATTTGTCTCAGATATCAGATTATCTGCCTGCAAAAGAGATCACACAGCATG
>NW_010425161.1:53558-70236 GCF_000710305.1 Buceros rhinoceros silvestris
GGGAACCGAACACGCTACACAGTAATATCTGCTTAGTTCAGTGCGTTTAAGAGAAGATAATATTACTTTCTGTAAATCCTTAGACCACCACATCAGCACTGTTACTGCCACAATATGGAGTTTAGGATAGAGATACTCAAAGACAATTGACTCACATTTTAAAAGTGTCTCAATAGTACCATTCTTCTGTGAATTCTCTGTTATTTTCAAGCTACAACATAGACCACATCTGGCCAAGATCTGACTGCAGCTCCCAGTGTTGCTTGCTTGTACTGTAAATTTCTCTGAGTTCACAACAGAGTTCAGTTCGCCTTGAAGTGATGGACATCAATGAGAGAGGTGAGCAGTCCCGTGCTCCCTCTAGCCCACTGTGGGGTCACTAGAGGACCAAGAGCACCCTGATGCCTGCAGGGTGCCACCTACAGCACTCACGAGAGTGCCATTGCCAGAGCTGTGATCTGCCCTCACAGCAATACCAGGCACCAGAACAGATTAACTTTGCAGAAGAAACACTGTATTCCAACATGGGATGGCTTCACTTCTGGTGAGTTCCATCCCATGAGTGGGTCTGTAGTACATATGTAAAGTAGGAACATTCAAAGGCTGTTTGAGGCAGAGGGGGGAAAAAAAAACCCAAATCCCCTCAATACTCATTTCCCAGCACTTCCACTAGGGCAGATAGATGCGGGCTAGGAAGGGGCTCTGCATGTGCATACTTTGGTCCTCTGCTGGCCGTTCCCTATGATCGGCTTTCATGGTTTCCAAGCCTATCAGCTTTCCCACAGCAAGAAAAAATCCGTGCACCTCCTCTGCAAGGTCTTCCTACTAGCCATGGCTAGGAAATGTTTTAGCCAGTAGATGGCATCAGCAGTATAGACAGGCTCCAGACAGCCTGGCAGAGCCTGTTCAGCCTCCGTTCTGCTGAGAACTTGATGTGCTGCACGGGTTGACTGGGTTAACTCCAGAGTCCGCTAAGACGGAGCCGTCTCCACGCCCTGTAGACAAGTGTCCGGCAGCTCCTCCGTCTGCGTGTTGCACAAAGGGATTTTCTGCTCCAAGCTCGGAATACTGCTTGATTGTGCCATGTTCAACCTGACCTCTGGTGGCACACTGGTTTCACTCCAGGCATTTTGGGACGGCCACAGCAGCTGAAACATCAGCTTGTAAATTTGACAGGGCAGTGGGCAGATATGCTGTGGAGTAACTAAACAAAGAAGAACAAGGCTAATGAGCTGGTATGCCCAATACAATCTTCCATGATCCAGAGAGCACTCCTGAGGCTGGTCTCATTTCAGAATGAGGGACAGTACTACTAGGTCGCACTGATTCTGGTTGCCCCACTCCTGCCATGAGAAAAGCTACCAGGCTGGACGGTTTTGTCTTCTGCCAGCAGCCTTCTTATTCCATGGTGGACATCAGGGCTCCTGCTGCTCACATTGTCAGAACTGGCATTAACTGCAAAGTTAATGTTGATTTGCTCATCTTTAACTTTCAGTGTTTTTACATCAACTCAATCAAGCAAAAGATGCAAAAATATCTTAGTCTTTCTTATCCATTTTTAAAAACTAAGTAATTCCTATCTCCCGATCACTGTCATGGGTTGTTGCTTTTAGTGTTTTATTTTGCACCTGGAAACTTACACCATACTCCAGCTCCTCACTGCACTATGTCTTGTTCACATACAGATGAAAACTGTCTCTGCACAGGTGGGTTTGCAGCATGTACTTACGAAGAAGGATATGAAAACAAGAGCATAGGGAAGCAGTAATGCTGCTTATGCTGCCAGCACTTGCTGGAGAATATAGGGCTTCATGAACTCATAGGCTGACCGTGCCAGCATGCATGTTTTTGCACTGAAATAGTCTGAGTCCTGGCTTAGATGGCTTCCTAGGCACCCACTGTAATCACCAAGGGTAGAGACTGGTGCTTTGGATTGCCTTCTACAGGAGCTTGCCTCAGTGTTTCCTTGAGGGGTGGAGGCTGAGTCAGCCATGTCAGTTACTTAATGAAGGCATTAATATATATGAAAGAGTTATATTAGATCGGATTACAAGCTTAGTGACCATTAGAAGGAAAGTATAGATAGATAATCTTCCTGCATGCTGTTCCACAATGGATTTTGTCCCATATTAGTAAAATAGCACTAGGGACAAATTTGATCCATGACTTGTACAAGGTGGCAGCTGGAAAAAAGAGGATAGTTTAAGGTGCTGTAAAAAATAACGAAGCCAAGTTCTTTGTGAAACAGATTGTGCTTTGGCAGAAGTCTTGATTGAGATCTGAGTTAATTAAATCAATGGATTAGAATTTCCTGAATGCATGAATGTTGTCTAGACTAGAGAACTTTGCAATAGCACTAAGTGCATAAATTTTGGATCCTTTTGTATTTGATTTCTGGTTTGAGTTTTTTGGGTGTACTCCATGTTTAAAGCTGTGCACCAAGAAAATTCTTAAAGTGAAACCTGAAATTCTTATTTGCTGCCAATCTACCAAAGTAAATGAGAGTGATGCAAGTGCCATCTTAAACTAGAGCAGTAAATTTACCTTGAGGGAATGTATTGGGACATGAGTGCCGGAGTGAATAAGTGCATCGTGTTCTCCACCCCAGAATGAATACTTCACCCATCTGTCTTCTCTGTCACTTGGCTTTCTTTACTGTGAGGAAGTTCTTGCTCTCCTCTCACGGTTTTGAAAACTATCCTAAAAACAGGTATTGATTGGCCAAAAATAGGAACCGAGGCAGGTATGAGGAATGACAGGGAAGCCAGTAGCTGAGAAGCTTTGTTTCAGGCAGTTGTATCAATGAAATTGGTGGTAGCCAGACACAGTAGCCTGGAGACAGGTTCAAGAAGGAGAAGACAACCTAGTATGCTGTGCATCTACACAACCACTAGCAGCATTCACACTGTGCTCAGCTCAGACAACTCTTTTTCTAAGCTGTGTCTTTCTGAGTGGATATTTTATAAGACAAGCCAGATGTCCCCAGTTGAGGTTTTTCTTGGAATTATTATGTTGCCACTTCCTTAAATAGGAATTTTTTTTTTTTCTGTGAGGGTTTTTTTGATTGCAAAGTAAACAAGTTAAGCTAACATCCAGGATGAAATCAGCAGCATTTGGGACCACAAGCCTCATGGTTTAAGGCTGCAGCAAATGCACACCATTATAGCTTTTTACTGTAATTTCTTCCCCTCCAAAAGTATGTTAGGCTTCATGCCAGCTGACTTTCACTGCAGTTTTTATGTCTCCAGGAGACTTTCAGAGATCTGAGGATCTAAACCAACTTGTACATTTCTTCTTTGGTGTTTCTTAACTCACATACTGTCACATTCAAAGTCCCCTTTCACTGTCAGTGTTGCCCAGGCATCTCAGAGCCTCCCAAATCACCATATACCTCAAATCACACAGTTTATCAGTTTTCACTTTCAGAACTTTTGGGTTGTAGCTCTCCTGTGTCTTGAACCCTTCCTACACTACTAGGATGTCTAGAAACTTGCTTTATTTCTTCTTCCTGAAAATTGAGATTCTCATCTACTTGTATACCTTCAGAACCTGCAAAGGACATGATGAAATTCTTGGTAAAATCACCGACGTGGGTAATATTGCTTTACAGCTGCTTTGAAGGTCACAGGTTTAAGTATTCGCTGTTGACTGAAAGTCCCTTAGCATGACTGTCAGTTGAGATTTATAGGAGCGTCCTAGTTGAAAAAGACTTCTGCAAGGGATATGAAGCTCTTATTCGTGTTGTTCCATATTCTTTAACACTGTTAAAGTGTTCCACAAGTGCAAATCGTATCAGAAATTGTATTGCACCATGGAAATAAATTTTAGATTCACACTTTAGTGGGAATCCCTTGTTTCTAAGACAAACTTTGGTTTTGCCAATTGGAGTTTCTAGATTTGCTTCTCTTCCATGTCATTGTTTGATAACAGAGAATTATGATTTCATATTATTTCTTCTTCTAGATGCTTTGGGGTAGTAACCGCACAGGCTCCTTGCACAGCAGGTCTGAATTCACAAGAGATTTTGTGTGTTACTGAAACTTCGTCCGTGTAGGGCATCTGTGGAGCGTGATGTCAGGTTCATTTAACTGCTGTTCAAGAAGAGCACCAAAAGGTGATAGTGCATGGTATTCCCTTTTTGTGTAAGTCAGAAAAACGCACTGTAAACAAGGGCAGTCTCTCAGTTGTAATATGACTGAGACTGCTGCAATGCTGGAGAAATGTGGGTGTTATCTGTGTCATTACTATACCTTTACAAATGGCCCAGAATGGAACAACTTGCCCAGAGCCATCCTTGTTCATGCACCAATGAGTGAGGCATTGCTGCTAATCAAAGAAACAACCATATATGAAGTGATATATAGTCTTTATATCTAGGAAAACATTAAACACTTAGGGAAATCCTGAGAGATGCGGCATCTGATATTGCCCAAGAATGTCTTTCATCTCAGTGTGCTGTTGATCTGCAGCATTAAATGACCAACTTGATGCTATCGTACAAAGTAATCTTATTTTCTATGCATTTTTAAAGAAACACTTCCCTTTATGCATTTGTATTGCCTTTAAGCAGTGGGTCTATGAAAGACTTAATGGCAGGTTGGGATTTTTTGGGGAGGGGTTGTTTTTGGTTGGGTTTCTTTTTGTTTTGTTCGGTTTTTTTGGTTGGTTTTTTTTTTTTCTTATAAACTTAAACTGTTTTCCTATGAATCTGATTTTGCATAAACTTCTTTCCCCAGTGAAATAACTCCCCTCTTTTTTTTGGTTGTTTTTTTTTTTTGCTAATAAACTTAACTGTTTTCCTATGAATCTGATTTTGCATAAACTTCTTTCCCCAGTGAAATAACTCCCCTCTCATTCTACTTAGGGCTCTCAATAATTAAAGTGTGCCTACATTAAGAAAAACTTCTTTACTGTGTGTGGAGAAGACAAATGGTTTTATGATATGGTGGCTTGACAGAGTAAATACTTGTTTGTCTCCAATATGATGATCTGTAATATAAAATGATTGTCCTGCCTGCACTAGGAGTTTGACAGGTGCAAGTTAAAATGTGTTTCATAACTAAGATGCAGATCATTGACAAAAGCATAAATGCCTCCCTGAAGAAGCTGCTGTGCAGCGGGGATACTGGGGGTGGTGTTAGTGGGGGAGTAAGTTGGCTTCCTGCTGGAAATTGCCAGGTGAAGGCTGTGGGCATTTTCATGTGTACAGCTTGTTAATTTATGCTATATGCACTGGTCCCTGGATAGAAACAATCACAGAAGAAACCTTATCTCTGTAATCTCTGCCTAAATATCTCTGTGCCTTTTCAAGCAAGCAGCTTTTCTCTGGGAATTTGCTCTGCCTCAGTGGTCATTCAATTCTTTATTGCTTGTCACAGTACTCTTGCCCCCCCCCAACCACCAAAACTCCCAGATCCCAAAAAGCTCTGTATTCCACTGCCTAACGTCTGAAGAACTACAAAATAGCAGACTCAAATGCAAGTATTACTGCATCAGCTATTGACTGCTGATCAAATAATCCTGAAAACCTGAAAAATTTTGAAGGCAATCATATACCGTATCTGTAAAGTGGCAAGTGAGATGAAGGTAATCAGGATGAAAGATGCACTGGATGTAGTGGTAGTATGCAAAACTAATGAATTAGATAAACCCTGAAAACACAGGGGTAAAGAAGAATTGAGAGGATTCCAAGTAAAGCTGAAAAGAAATTGCTTTAAATTTGAAGTATTTTATATTGCAATAATAGTGTATTCCCCTATTGACATCATCAGACTTTCTGCCTGGCTACCTGATGTGAAATTCCAGAACGGGTAAATTAGAAGGAATTCTAAGAACTGTGTTATCTAAAATAGTAAATATTTAGGATTAAGATGGGGGGGTTGCATAACTGGATTTTACACTATCTTGCTGCTCAAATCGAATATGGATTATAATTTTCTGAGTGCTACCTTGTACTTCCAACGTATAAATTGCCATGAATGATGGGAATGTTCTTAGTAGACTATGCATGCTCTACACTTTGCATTTTGGTCTTCTTGAGCAGCAGAGGGATGCTCTTTGCCAGGCAAGGTTGCATCAGACAATGAACTGTTAAGACTGACTATGTTTTCAGGTGGAGTTTTCAGACCTGACAAGAACAAGTACGCAGATATGTCTACCTTCAAAACATGAATACTGTTAAAGACTGCAAGGTGTGGGTGGCAATGGGGTACAATGCTGAAAAAAACTACAGTATTACATCTGGCAACCTGTGATCCATTTCCCAGTAGTAATTCCAGTGTTGTTTCCTTGCTGTGTAAGTTAATGTCTGTACATCAGCAATGTGGTAGTGAATGGAGTTTAATTGCTTCATTGTCCCATGTTGAAATATAGCTCTGAAAAAAATATTTTTTTTTCTTATTATAAAGGTTATATTAAAGCATCCCCTCACTTGCAGGTGTTGGGACAAAACAGGAATGCACTGCCCTGAAGAGGTCACAGACTAGGACACAACAGCTGACTGAATACATACTGCACACGAGGAACAGTAGATTATATTGAACTCCAAAATTATTTGTCTTGAAATACAGTGACCTGAAGACACATGGGGTTTTTTTCATCCTTCAGACTGAGAATATGTTTTAACATAGTTGGTAGAGATCAACCGAATTTAACCCAAAATAAGATGAATTCCTGGCAGTGACAGTGGGAATTTAAGATTCCAGAAGACATGAAAATAGGAAAAAAAAAAAAACAAACAGCCAAACAACCTTAAAAACTTCTTAAAGTCTTACACTTACTTTTTTTGACTTGTTATCAAATCATGAAGAGCAATTCTTACTTTATGTTATTTTAAATAGTTTTGAAATGTTCAGTTTAATTGCTAATTTGTGATATTATTTATGATAATAAACGCCCAACCAAAAATACAGGGGCATGTGGTAGTTTCTCTCTGCTAATTTCTTTTTGAACTTTCACTAAATTACCTTTTTCTTATCTCTGGAGAAAATGACTGTGAATTATGATGACATCTCTTGGCAAATGCTGTCTTCAGAATCATGTAGCTGCCAAAATATGTGATGAAGTCAAATGGCCTCAAGGGAAGAAAATGTCATTCATTTCTCATCATGACAAGTGATATACCTCAGTGAGATACTCTAACAGATTAAAGTTTATCATAAGAATCAAGAAACTTACTTTAAGTAAGTTTCCTCACTCCAGTCTACCAGCTGTGGCCTTCTTCCTTGCTCTGCACTTAACCCAAGACAGTTTCACTGGTTCTGTCAGTGTGGCATTTCCATGTGAGATCCAAACAGACAGCAAAACACTCTGCCATTTCCTTGTGGACATTGATGCTGACTGTATTTAGAAGAGGGCAATGGTTAGAGTTGTGCAGGATACCTCTGTCATGCACCATATGCCGTGTCACCCACTGGGTACTGATCTAGGAACTGATCATCTCTGGAGAAAGGAATCAAGTTAGGCTTCTCTGAAAGTTACTCCTAGCACTGCTCTTCTTGGATTGAACAGCAGGAGTGGTGAAAAATCTGGTGTGAGGTTGCCAGTATAAAATCACAGTGCTGATCCAGCATTGCTTGTTTGTTTGCTTGTTGAGATTCACTAAGATAAAACCTGATTTAAGTTGCTGGGTACATTGTTCATTGTTCATGCATTGTACTGGGCTTTTCAGCAAGAAAAATCAGAAAGATATGGAAATTTTGGCTTGAAGAAGAGTGACTGAATGCAGATTTCCCCTTAGAGCAAGACTATGCCCAACGCAAGGGGCAGAGCAGCTTTGCCTTTGTTTGACCAAGTCTTGAAAACGTCCTTGGTGAGTCCATCCAGGGCTGCATCATCATCTGCACCTTCCAACATGTTTTACTTTTGTCTGGCCAAAACCTCACAAGGCGCAATCCATGGCCATTGCCCCTTGTTATACCACGGCAACTGCTGGCAAGGTTTCTTTGTAATTCCCTTCAAATACTAGTAAGCTGCTACTACAGCATCCCAGTCTTGTGTTTGCCTGACCAAACAAGCCCAGATCCCTTACCCTCTTTTCTGGGTTGTACTCTAGGCCTCTGACCACCTTGATAACATTAAACTCTTCAAGACTGAGATGTCCAAAGCAGAACTAAAAGACTAGACAGTTTTTAGAATCTTGTCCATAGCTGTGTGCTGTCAGTAGCTGTTTTGTGTATGTTGGTTAGTTTTGTTTTCCCAACTGGAAGACAGGAAAAAGAAGGAAGTGCAAAGTCTGAGATGCTGTTATAGAAAATGGATATTTCTGCTATGCAAGGATGAAAGATGATTGCATGAGCAGTCATGAAGATGTGTGCTCCCTAGTGAAATGTCTGCTGTGTATGCTGTGCTGTCAGTTAGTTAAGCTAGGTGGAAATGTTGGTTTTGCTTGAAACACCTCACTGTCCACCAGCGTTTCCCAATAGGGCTGTATGTCAGTTCAGAGAGGTTGCAGGAATTTTACGGGATTGTAATGGGCAGCTGTGGTATACAGAGATGTTCTGTTTCTGTGCTGCCTGTGGTATTCCCTGCTGATGTGCCTTGATCTGTGTCTCATCTCCTTATAGACTGAAGTTATTGATTGGGAAGGAAATAAAGTTAAAAAAATTCCCATTGATATCTTTCTCTGTGTTCTTGCCAGCCAATTGGATGATAGCAATAAATAGCATCATTCTTGTCATGCCTGGAAGAAAACTGTCATGCTTGTGTACTGAAGGATGAACAGAAGTTCATCATCCCCAAGCTCTAATACTTCAAGCAACCAGGCTGTGTTCAAGCAGGAGCAACCTGATGCCTCCGCTGAGAACAAAGAGTCTAAGTTCAAGCTCCAGAGATACTATAAGTGTAAAATAAAATTTATAACAGCAAGCAACCAGGAGAGGTGCAAGAATGGGCCTGCAGGCATACTGCTTGTTTATTAGAAATTATTAGAAATAATTAGAAATTATATTCCCAATCCTCTTTCACCTTGTCTTCTTGATTAAGTTTGTTTACATAAATACAGAGGTGTATTTGTTGTTTACATGATCACACAGAGCTCAGCAGGATTATACAGCAGATAATTTTGCCTGAAGAAAGGGTTAATGGACAAAACCGTATTCATTCAATTTCATGGTTTAATGCCTGCAAAAATGCCTTGAGGTCCTCCAGAGGTGTCCATACCAATGCAATATATTATCATCAGCTACGTTTTTTTGAACATGGCAATTTAGAAGAAAGCTGAGCACAAACTGCTGATCACAGCTTACAGCATCTGCTTGTTTGTTCCCATCTCAAGTAGCACTTTCATGGGCACTTCTATGCTCAGTTTGCTCTCGTATCCACCACTTTGGCAGCAGACCAACAAAGCTACAGTAAACTGGAATTATGCATCTAAGTGCCGGGTCTTCTCTCCACAGTTACTTGGTAGGTGTCAATTACGGCAGTAGCATAGGTTCGGCAACCTGTTCAAGCCTACATACATGTGTCTCGATGTGTTTCTGCGCTTACACGTGCCTGAGCTACCAGTATTTTTCACTACAGGTAGGTATGAATGCAAGCATCTGCGTGAAGTAAAGGAAGGCTGTAAATCTGTAGTTTACCACACAGAAATGTAGATTTCCTTTTGCAGCACTTTGCATTGCCGCATCCTCAATTGGATATAAACCATGTTTGGATCATTCTGGTTTCAGAAATATAATTGGCTGGCTGGGTACAAGGAGCCAACCCAAGCGCAAACCTTGGACATCTGGCGAATGCGAAGGCAACTTGATCCATATGGATCTTTCTTATATGAAATCCTGGCAACAGCTATTTGAACAAGCGTGAGCTGATTCACCTGTGAAGCATTGAGGGAGTTGGTAGCAGCTTCAGCCCTCTGGAGTGAAGACTACAGCTGCTGGCTGCATTGGAGAGTGCTCATCCGTGTGAGAAGCCTTGTTTTGTAATGCAACCACTACAAAGTAGTGCTTGTGACCAGCAAGGGGTGGAGTAGGTAAGAGGCAGAGACTTGAGCATCAGGCATTGGTTGTGGTGAGAGGAGCAGCAATGGCTGTGAGAAGCGGAACAGACAGGAGAGTGAGTCAGCTCCAGCTGAGGTGCAAAAGATGGCATGGATGAGGATCAGCTTCAGAAAAGCAGAGGAATCCTCTGCCATGAAAACACGGAAGGTGACTTTCATGGGGTGCTCTGCCTGCAAACTAAGTATCAATATCAGAGAAGTGACAAACCTACCTTTTGTACGTCTCTCACAGGAAGGTATGCAAAACGGAGTGGGGGGCTGTCTGTGTAAACAGAGTTAACAGCAGGTATTTGCTGTTACAAGAGTTTGACCTAGCCCTATTGATGAAAAGCCTCTACCTTTATTATGCAAGATAAAAATCTTCAGGAGGAAGATGTGGAAACTGCAGGAAGCAGGTGGCTGGTCTGAGGAGTAAATGATAAAGACAAAAGAAACAAAATGGGAGGGATGGGGAATATGTGGGGGTGTTAACGTATTCAAGGCCTGTAGTACATCCTAACTTTTAATAGCTGGCAGAGGCTCTGAATCAGGCTTCCCCAAGGCAAGTTTGGGGTGCAGAACACATGCAAGGGTGGGAGGAGGCTCTGTGAAGGGCTTGCTGCAGTCTATTCAGAGTCCCACAGGGTGCCATTCCAGCTGTAGGAAATTTACTATGAGCAGAAGCTATAGAAAAAATAATGAGTGTTTGGGAAGACTGAGAGGTGGCCTGGGGCACTATATGGTACCCAAAATGGGTGTTCACTCTGCCTGCTCCACCCTCGAAAAATGGGACTTATTTCTTGATTGCTGTTGTCCTTTTAGGATGTAAGAATCTTGCATTTAACAGATTAGTAAAGTTGTGTACAAAGAGACAAAGCGAAGCTCAAGAAAAAGAAGGATGGAGTGATCCCTGTCCAAGTGTTACAGCTGTCAAGAGAGAGATTTCTGAGATTTCAGAGAAGTGTACAGAGATCTCACAGATCTATTCTGAAGATTTATATGTTTAGCATTTTACTCATTTTTGCACTCAGAAATTACAAAAACCCCTCTGTGTTCGTGCACAGATCTTCTGCAAGAACTGTGCAAATTAAGATTTTTCAGGCACAGCTGCTAAAAGCAGTGTCTCAGCTGCTGGGTGTCCCCTTGATACTTTGAAAGGAAGAGTGTTTCAGTACTGAGCACTCACCCTTACCACATCCACACCAAACAGGTGTAAGGTACCCCAGCCTGAGCACCCTAAATCATCCTGGTTACAAATGCTGCCCATAGGCATTGGGAAACACGCAAACAAGAGCTGCTCCCTTTTCAGCTCACAGAGTAATGCTGCAGGAGGCCCAAGGCTGACAGGTTGGAGTGGGCTGTGTGCCGTTTACTTCAATCTGCGACTCGGGGCCACAGGCTTCCTAACATAGCAGCAAGTGGCTGAGCATGGGCTGCTTACCCTGCTGCTCAGCCAGCACTGAGAGACATTCAGAGCTAGCTTTGCCAGTCCCTGCTATTTCACAACACAGAGACTCCCCTAGGTTGCCTATAGAGCAGGTATTTTTAGTAGTAGAAAAGCAATTTCTGCAGAAGCAAATGGCCTGAAAATGTTTCCAGAATAGTTGGAGTTGGCCTGGTATTTTATCCACCAATGGCAAAACCAAGTGGCAAGTTAAGTGTCTTCTTTCTGGATTTACTTTTTAATTGAAATAAACAGGGCAGGGGAGAAGGACAGAAAAGAGAAGCCAGTAGGTTTCCTTGCTTTTGGGATGCTCTGTTTGGCCAAGTGGAATAGCCCCACACAGACAGCTTGCTACTGCCAGCTATCATTATTCTTGATGTTGTGTTGTCATGTTGTTCCTTGACAAGGTCATTCTTGATGCTTTTTCCCCCTTCCTGTACCCGTTTCTCTGTCTCCACTTTACTCAGAGATCCTGGTATTTTTCAGGCATTGCACTCCCCATCCTCTTTATTTTTTCTTCCACAGCAAGCTTACATTTTCACTGAGTGACTTTTCTGGGTAATACTGAAGCTGTCGAGAGCAGTATAAGCTACCTTACCCACATTCTCAGGTGAATTAGGGGAGGATGGTGAAGGTGCCTTTTTTCATGACAGTTACTAGAAGAAAATCTCTCCTGTGAAAGGGCTTTTGGGCTCTAAAACGTTTCAGAACTGTCCTTCATGAACTTCTGCTTTCAGATGTTGTTATATTCTAAAGCTTACCAAAAATAAATTAGCTGGAGATAAATGTTTTACAGCAACAATTAAGCCTGCTATTCTTCTTGAGTTTCTCAACTGAAAAGCCTGTCATCACAATGGCTGGTGTAACTGCCAGCTTATAGTACTAACACGGCCCAGAGCAAATTCAGTGGTGGCACTGAGCATTCAGAGCCCTTTCAGCGAGACAAGACCTTCTGATTTCATTTCCTCCAACACCCCACAATAAATTCCTTCTGTTAACTGATGTTTTGGACAGCTGAATGACAGTAAAAGATTTTTTTGTTGAAACACAGTCCAGATAACTATGTGCTGCATCTGAATTGTTAAATTATGGCTTTTTGTTAAAGGAAAAGGCTTGAAATACTTACATTTCTGCTGTACTTAGTAACAATGCATGTGAAACAATTTCTGTTAGAAAGACTGACTTTCATACTTTACAAAGCAGTCAGTAATTAGATCTGAGTGATATTTCCAATGTGCCCTTTAATGATGGTTGCCATCCCAACACGCTACTTCTGGACATCAACAGAATCATTTGCCAGAAGCACGAATACTGGCTTTTGAGTTGAGAATGTGTTCATTGCTACTTCTGGACATGAACAGAACCATTTGCCAGAAGCACAAATACTGGCTTTTGAGTTGAGAATGTGTTCATGTGGCTCCCTCTTCCCCCTTGCCCCCCAGAGTGGCTTATAATCAGTAAACACTAAAATCCTCATTGAAATAGATGAAAACTGGGGGATTTTTTCCCTTGAGTGCAGTATTTGAAGTGCGTAGACTTACTAGCTGCAGTGCTTTTTAGGGTATCTCAGATACTGTCACCCTCTATCCACTGTTTCTTGTCAGGTGTAGTCTGCAGCTGGGTTGGTGCTGTTCCCTGTTTCACTTTTCCTTCCACTGAAAATGGCTCAGGGACACCCCTGCCCTTGGCCCACAGCTCTACAAATCATAGGGACCTTTTACTTATGTACACAAATGGATTGCTGTGAGAAAAGAGGAACAGCCAGAGGTGAAGTGATCCCCCTTTGGCATACTTATGTCACAGATGAGTGTCTTGGGGAAAGAAGGGCCTGAATTTGGCTGTGCCTAAGTATGAAGTCAGTGATGCTGATGACTCTGTATGCAGCAAACCAGACAGTTAATTGCACTGGTCCCTTTATACCTTAGTTTCTAACCTGATAATGTTCCCAGTTTGCTGCTCAAAGGCTGGTGGAGGGATTTAGGTTCAGCAAAGCTTTCCTATGTGCAATACACTGAAGTTCTGCAATATTTCTCCCCAGGATAATCAAAGCGTATTTTTTAAAGAAAAGCAATTTTCTCAAGTGTAAGAGGTGGAAAATCGCTAACAAAGTTATTGCCTAGAGAAATAACAGTCCAAAAATACGTTCAGCATAGTAAAAAATTCTCAGGCTCCTCTCAGATAATTCAAAATTGCTGAGAAGAGCATGGTGTACTGAGCACACATCACTAGGAAAATGTCAACGAGCAAAGTTAGCTGTGTGTTACAAATATTGAAGCAGTAGTTAAGAGCACAAATCCCACACTCCCTGGCTCTTCCACCTTCCATGATTTTAACTGTTTGTGGTTGCATTAAATTTAATAAGTTATTTCTATCACAGACAAACTCAGCTGGTAAAGAAATTCAAAACAGAGTCAGTTGTGAAAGGGGATAAAATCTTCAAAGGCAGCTCCAGTACATAGTGATTCCAAGCTAGAAATACAGTGAGAATCGGAGTATGTGCTTGTGGACTGCCTTTGGCTTCATCCGTGGGGCTCACATGTTTAACCTTATGGGTTTTCAAAGTAATAGTCTGTATGAGAGCATTGTTCAAACCTTTTGAAATCCATGGCAAAACATGGTTGGGTGCCTCCCCTTCTCTGTTTCAATCCCTTGAGTATTTCAGTGTGTATTGTTCTGAAAGGAGAAGTGACATCATCATTACCAGTTTAATGAAAATCAACTGAGATTGGAAAATTCTACGTGCTTACCTGCAGGTATAGACCTGATTTCATGCATGCCAGTTGGATATTTACTAACCACAAGAGGCCCTCTGAAGATGACACTGTCTTCAGAAATCTTTACAGTCCTCTGAGGTACAATCTGAACACTTTTTTGATAACTTGCCAGGAATTATCCTCTCTTAGGGTCTTCAGCATCTTTTTGTGTTTAGTGTCCATCATCACCCAGCATTCTCGTGGCCTTGTTCATTCTCTCAGGCAGGAAACACTCTTCTTCCATTCTTTATCAGACAATGTTAAAAAAACCTCAGTTTCTAGCATGCTCCAGTGATCTGGAGAATCACTGTGGTTTGAAAGCAGAATCATCTTGGAGAGTGGACAGTTTGCATTCAGTTTCTCTTTCTCCCACTGTTTTCTAGGCTCTGATCCATACAGAGTTCACATGCTGAGTTTCAGCAGGGACACCTTCTGTAAAGTCCCCCACAATTGGAGTGCTGCAATGCCGGGATGCAATTCTTCATGTGGCTCCAGAGGAAGTTGTTCTGGCAGCTATCAGGCCTTGGATGTGACAGTTAAGCCTTCTTTCCCTTTATACATGGGAAGAAATATCTGGATTTTCAAATTTCCTAGTGCAATTTTAATTGCACTTCTTTATTATACTCGATCTGGGAGTATCATAGAGAAAGCTGCCAGGTGGTGAGAGCTCTGGGGAAGTTGGTCTCGCATGCAGCAGATTGAAGGATCATACCACATGAGGGCACAAGACATTTTTAGTAAAGCAATGAACCAATGATGGTATATGCTTGGCAAGGGCTAGATGAGCTTTTAGAAGTGTCTCTGGTCTGTATTCCAGTATCTTGCTCTGAGTACAGCATTTACTGTGCAACCCACAAAAACCTAGAAATTACTTCTGATCTCTTCAGAAGTTTTACTTAAGGATGTGCATGTGTGTGTTTGAAAATGGACTGGTGCACTCTGCTTAACTGTTCCAGTTGGCATTCTGACTCTGCAAT
This sequence comes from Buceros rhinoceros silvestris, assembly GCF_000710305.1. Classification (NCBI taxonomy): domain Eukaryota; kingdom Metazoa; phylum Chordata; class Aves; order Bucerotiformes; family Bucerotidae; genus Buceros; species Buceros rhinoceros. The sequence goes on from NW_010425161.1 coordinate 68,709, forward strand.
GCAAACTAAAACCAGTGTTTGTGTTGTTGGGTTTTTTTTTTTTTATTTTTCCAGAAGTATTTTTGTATTTTGGGTTATAGGAATGTGCCTGAGGTTCTGAGACCTCTTGCTAACATCTGCTACAAATGTATTTTTATTGGCTAAAGCATTCAGTCAGTGAGTGTACAGCTCTACATTTGGAGTTAAAAAGCTTGCAATAACTTGGGACACAGAAAATTTGCACAGTAGTGTCTGCCACTAGAGTGAGGATTAATTTTACTATGTATTTATTACCTGTTTCTCCTGAAAATTCTGTTTATCATTATCTCTCTATCATAAAACTGCGCTCAGCACTTAAAACGCCTCTGAAATGTCATATGCCAGACTTCCTACAGCAGCAAAACTGTCCTTAAGCTCTCTGCAAGAGCAAGTGCCACAGAGGTTTCCAAGTTTGGGAAGTGGAGGTGGCTTTGGCAAGCTGTTTAAGAATATCCTTATTTTCAATCATGTTCTTCCTTGGGATCTTTGCATCTCACAGACATCTGCCACGGGAAGAGGGAGGTTCAGCTGAGTGAGACCCAGAAGCAGCCTAACGCCATGCCTCTGAGAAGCACCTGGAGAAGACTAGGTGGAGTGGAAAGGGCAGTACTAAGGGGAGCAAATCTGGAAGTGTGCTGGACCTTCACTAGCTCTTCCTCAGCCAACTGGCAGAAGCCTCCTGCCTAGGAGCAAAGGCCTTTAACAAGGATGGAGAGAGCCTCCTGCTTTCCCAGAGAGAGAGCAGGTGAGAGAGAACAGGGACAAAATGAATGCAGAAATTGAGGAGGGCTGGCACTCCTGGGGCTTGTTTTTTTTTGTAGATGGAGTGCAGCACCAGTGGCCAAGGAAGCAAAGGGTGCAGCTGCTATGTCAAAACTACAAGAGCATAGGGCACACTGCTTCCTCCCAGTGCTGGAGGTGTCTGCACTGCCAGGCGTTTGAGCACACACGTCTCCATACCACTAAAATAGTCCGTGCTTAGAGGTTGTCGTGTCCTGGAGGGGTCTAAGTTCCAGCCCAAGAATAGAGAGCAGTTTGGGTGCATGACAAAAACAAGGTTGAAACTTGCGTTCACAGCACATTCTCTCAGTGGCACGGATTACCGTTACAACCAGTGAATAGTAACTTATAAGGCCCCAAAACAAGAAGAGTTATATAGTGACCAGGAGAGCTTTTGCAAACCAGTGTCAGCATGCTTTATCCTCACCCATTTAAGGGTTTTGTCAGCTGGAGGCAATAGGATTTAGAGGTAAAGGAAGTTAATCAGAAAAATTAAACAGTGTTACATTGCCCTGCTTTCAAGCTTCAGATTAACTCTTAGTCTTAACTCCATGTTTTTCAAGGCTTGGTTTTGGGGTGTTTGTTTGTTTGTTTAATCTAGTTGCTGAATGTCCTAAAAACTGTAGTCAGGTGTTTGTAAAGTAGGAGGCACTTTTCTGTTACTGGAACTTCAGGCATAATCCCTCTGAGGCCAGCACTGTTCCAAATGCAGTGGAGTCAGCAAGCAGGA
>NW_010425161.1:70318-73008 GCF_000710305.1 Buceros rhinoceros silvestris
GAATGTCTTCTGCCCAGTCATAGTCAAATGCTGAAAAATTCATATCCTTTTATCACTGCAATGTATCTGCCTCTCTTTATCTTTTCTGAGACTTGGCAGATGGAATATATATTATTTATGTACTTATTTTATTTTTACAATGCATTACTTTATCATCACTTTTTCCAGGTTAGTCTTGCTCTATGAGCTCTGTGCTACTCCTGAGCAACAAAGGAGGATACTTCTCATTTTGGGCTCTTGAAGGCTGGCTTTCTCTATACACTGCTTACAGAATGGTAGGAGGTGGAAGGGTCCTTTGGGGATCATCTAGTTGAACTACACTGCTAAAGCAGATTCACCTAGACCAGGTAACCCAGGATTACGTCCAGGTGGGTTTTGAATATCCCCAGAGAAAAAAACTTGACAACCTCTCTGGACAGCCAAACTAAAGAATTCTTTCGTCATGTTCAGGCAGAACTTCCTGTGTTCTAGTTTGTGCCAGTTGTCCCTTGTCCTGTCAGTGCACACCACTAGAAAGAGTCTGGCCCCACCCTCTTGACACCCACACTTTACATATTTATAAGCATTGAACAAATCTCTTCTCAGTCTTCCCTTCTCCAGGGTAACAGATCCAGGTCTCACAGCCTTTCCTCATAAGAGGGGTGTTCCTGTCCCCGAATTGTCTTTGTAGCCCTGTGCTGGACTCTCTCCAGGAGTCCCTTGTCTCTCTTGAACTGAGAAGCCCAGAACTGGACAAAACACTTGAGATGTAACCTCACCAGGGCAGAGTGGAGGGGGATGAGAACCTCAATATATGACATTGAGTCATATATTGGATCCATTGATTTGAGCTTCAGAAAGAAAAAAAAGTGTTAGACCTACAGGGCCTGTGTGAGAATGAGTATGTGTTGTGCCACACACTGTACAAAGTGAGAAACCACTGCTTCTGTGAGGACTATAAGAAGAAAAAGGAGTCATGACTGCATGAGATGGTCAGAGGTGGGATGGAGGTATTGTTTCCAAAGGCGTGCTCTGACTGCATCCCAAATACTGCCACATGGTGTTCAGCTTGGTAGCCAGAAGTATGTACCAGACCTCTGGAAGCTATCAGAAGCCTGAGGAAACAGCAAGTGAAGTTTCCCAGGCTATTTACATCTCCTGTTCCACAGCGCCAACAGGAAGGGAAAAACATTGTAACTTGATAGTCAGCATGATCAATTGGTAAACAGACAGAGGGGGAAAGAGGAGTCCACTAATGGCTCAGTGAAAACAGTGTGCAAAATGAACCCCTGAGAAACAACAAATAACTCAAGCATTTGGAAAGCTCAAAGAGGATATAGCTCATTAGGGCTTTTCAATGCAGTATTTAGTGACATAGCTCTTCAAAGCACATGCAGGAAGTAAATCTGCAGAAGTTCTTTTTTTCATGGACAATTCAAAAGAATTTTAATACTGAATGTGTTATCATCTGACAATCTGTCTTTTCAAGCTAGACAGGAGCTGTCTTCAGAGCTCCTAGGGGAAAATCTTTTCCTCCCACCTTCCTTGTTGAAGTTCGGGTTCCTGTGTAAGGTGGGGCATACCAAAAGCTGTACCTCTTGTTTCTAATTCAAGAGACACCACGACAATCTTCCTTTGGTAGTGAAGTACACAGTCTTGTGTTTATAAAGGGTATTGCATCTGAATAAATCTGCAAGTATTTGTGCTTGTGAGAGATGTAGATACAGTATATGAAAGTAAAACCATACATTAATTCACTAATAGATTTGATGGGATGGAGAAAATGTGTTATCACTCCAACATCACCCCAGTGTGGTTACATATCATGCATTTTAAACAGTAGTATAGTAGGGATCCTGCTACCACCTTCTGGCTTTGGGCAAGAGATTTTCAAGGGACTAATAACCTCCACAGTTTCATTGAGAAAGAGGTTCAGACAAAATGACAACTGTCTAACAATTCATAAAGAAATTATTTCTATTTCTCCTTTGCTAGCAGTACTTCTGCAGTCGTAGTCTGCACTACCACCACACTTACTCTTCAAAAATACAAGAAAATGGGTAAAATAACAAGTTATCTTCTAGTCCCCCAAACTCTCACATTTGCTTTTCAGCATCTCTTTTTTTTTTTTTTTTTTTTTTTTTTTTTTTTTTTTTTTTTTTTTTTTTTTTTTTTTTTTTTTTCCCATGGCTCTGGATGTATTTACTAGTCTTCCTTACATAGAATGTAATGGTGGCTGTCACTGCTGCCAGAAGCACAGGAGTTCCATGAATTTGCTGTTCAGTGTTTAACATCAGCACGTGGGGAAAAAAAAGCTTTTATTACATTATGTATGTATGTTACAGTGATATTTGGCATTATAGGTTTTTGTTGCATTGATTCTAAAATGTTTCTTTTTCTATTTTGAGTACACTGAATATTGGTACATCAAGTAAAAGATTGTTGAATATGCAGAGATTTACAGAGCAAGGCAAATGCTTAGCAACACTAAGTGTCACAGCAAGCTTTCCTTTATAAAGCAGAAGAATCACTCAGCATTGAGCTGATGGCAATCAAAGCCTGGTCGTGAGAACAATATAGCAAGAGAGCTGTGGGGTATCCTGGCATAATTCATCTTATGATGAATGAACTCACTGCAGGTGTTGCCACAGCTATTGTAATTTTCCTTCACTCCCCACTCCCCTCCCCCCCACCTCACCCCCTACCCCCAC
>NW_010425162.1:0-11124 GCF_000710305.1 Buceros rhinoceros silvestris
CCTCATCCACTAAGCCAGTCACCTTGTCATAGAAGGAGATCTGTTTAGTCAAGCTGGACCTGCCTTTCATAACACCATACTGACTGGGCCTGATGACCTGGCTGTCCTGTACACGCCATGTGATGGCACTCAGGATGATCTGCTCCATAACCCTCCCTGGCATAGAGGTCAGGCTGACAGGCCTGTACTTCCCTGCATCCTCCTTCTGGCCTTTCTCGTAGATAGGTGTCACCTTTGCTAACTTTCAGTCATCTGGTACGTCCCCAGTCAGCCAGGACTGCTGATAAATGATGGAAAGTGTTGTGGTGAGCACTTCCACCAGCCTCTTCAGTACCCTCCGGTGGATACCCTCTGGCCCCATAGACTTGTGTGCATCTAAGGGGTGCAATAGTTCATTGACCATTCCCTCTTGGATTATAGGGGCTTTGCTCTGTTGTTCAAATAAAAAAGGTGGGGAAAAGTGGATTTTTTTTAAATTAAGACTTAATTAAAGGAAAAATAATCTCAAGTAATTTACTGTAGATAACTGCTTTAGCTTGCAAGAGTTACAAATACAGCATAAGGACATCATCAATACTTGCTTATTTTCCCCACAATATAACATCCAAAAAGACACTTTATCAAATGCCTTGATTCAATTTCAGCAACAGCTCAACACAGAAACATAGGACTTGGTGTTCCATGTCATCCTGTTTCTTGGAAAAAAAAAAAAATATATAAAAAAGCTACAGCTGGGCTGGAAATAGAGGGCAGTGTGAAACTGCTTATAATTGATGGCAAACATCTTGCCAAAGCAAATAAGCCTGGTTTCTGCTTAGAATAAAAAATGTCTGTGTCTGAAATACAGCTGCCCATGTAGAGCCCAGGCAATAAGCGGGGAAGATACGAATGGTCTCTGGTATCTGCAGTTAGTGGCACTGGAGATTTTCTCTTTTCTGTGCATATCCTGGGTGACAGAAGGGCTGCGTGGGGAACAAAGAGGAAAAAATACATATCTTAAATGCCAGTGATCTCGTTGCCTGGAATGGAATTGCAAGCCCAAATTTGACTGTGTGAGCATGCAATTTAAATCCTAGCCCTGATGATTTGATGTATGCCTTCATACAAGGTGCAAAGTCCATGTTTTTCCATGATGCCATTGCCTCAAAGCACTTCGTTTTGCCACATTCAGCTCCAAAACGGAGCCAGGCTCCAAAACCATTAGAGTAGAGGGGAAAGATAACCTCCCTAAATGTACTGGCAACACTCTTCCTAATGCAACCCAGAAATACCATTAGCCTTCTTTACCATATTGGCACATTGCTGGCTCATGGTCAACTTGTGCCCACCAGAACTACCAGGTCCTTCTCTGCCAAGCTGCTTTCTAGCTGGCTGAGCCCTAGCATGTACCGGTGCATGAAGTTATTTCTCCGTTTGCATTTCCCTTTGTTGAACTTCATGAGACTCTTCATTTCCCATTTCTCCAACCTGTCAAGGTCTCTCTGAATGGCAGCACAGCCAAGAGCTGCATTAGTCTCTTCTCACAGTTTTGTATTATCTGCAAACTTCCTCAGGGTGCTCTCTGTCTCATTGTCCCGGTCATTAGCAAAGATGTTAAACAGTATTGGACTAATACCCACATCTGTGATACACCACTAGTATCCGTCTTCCAGACTTTGTGCTATGGATCACAATACTTTGGGCACAACTGTTCAGCCAGTTTTCAAGCCACCTCACTGCTAACTTAGCTAATAAGTACTTTGTCAGCTTGCCTGTGCAGATGTTACGGGACAGCATACTAAGCTCCACTGCTCTAAGAAACCTCGACTGCTCTCCCCTCATTCACCCAGCCAGTGATTTCATTGATATCACTGAAGGTATTAGGTTGGTTAAGCACAAATTCTCCTTTGTAAATCCATGCTGACTTCTGTTCACTTTGATGTCCTTTACATGTTTAGAAATGGTATTCAGGATTATTTGCCGCATTATGTTCCCAGGGATCGAGGTGAGGCTGATTGGCCTATAGTTCCCTGGATCTTCCTTCTTGCCCTTCTTGAGGATAGAGATGACTTCTACTGTCTTTCAGCCTTCGGAAACCCCTTCCATGACCTTTCAAAGACAACAATGAGCAGCCCTGAAAAGACAACTGTCCACTTCCTCAGCACTTATTCCTGCATCCTGTCATTCTCTGTGAACCTCTGGCTGCGTCCATGGGTCACTCTCACTCCATTTCACTAACATGTTAGAAGCCCGTAGTTGGACACAAAAGGACTTGCTACGATTTTCATGAGCTGTAGCAATTTTATAAGTTATGGTTGCTGGCCAAATGCAGCTGCTTCTCTCATTGCTCCTGCAAAAAAAAATTTGGTTTCTGAAGGAAGATATCAAGCTCTGTGGTAGCTGTTTTGCACAACACATAGAAGCTGCTAGGATGAGTTAAACTGCAGCTGTACAAGTACGACTTGTGCTGCTTGATGTGCTTCACCACTTCCTAGCCCATTTCTGCACAAATGAGTGTCAGTGCCAGTGTTGGTTTTTTCATAAGTACAGTCTTACAAGTGTACTTGCAAGTGTACTTGCAGATGGTACCCCAGTGTAGTGAAAACATCTGTGATACAGGGAATAACCTTCTGATGATAGATTGGATGAACTGAATCCAAAGTGGGATGTGCATGACAGTCTAGCTGTCTCCAAAAGAAGCATCCGTACGGAAGCTTATTTCCTGTGATTCCTTTTAATGACACAACACTTCTCATCCAAGGTGGTCTTCTACATTTGGTGAGCTGAATTGCACTTTAAACTTCATTGGCTGTATTTTCTCTGTCTCCAGGTGCTACTATGCTGGAAGAGAGGAAACTCATTTTCCGAGCTTAAGAATTGAAAAGAGCTGCTTCAGATTGCAGCAATGTAGTTCTGTGACCGTAGCAGGTGTTGCCACTTGTATAAGGTTTTTTAAGCCACGTATTAGAATCCCGTGGGAAGACCTGAAGCTACCAGTATGTGGAGAGTATTCAGTCTTTTCTGTAGGTCAGAAACACACATCTCTTGAGTTTACAAAATATTCACCCCAAACAGCTAGACTGAGGTAAATTTGCAAGAAAAAGATGAAATTAAGGACTTCTGAAACTCAAAAATATGGATTCAGGTTTAGGAAGAGAGGGGAGATGCAGCAATTTCCTGAATCAGCTTTTGATAAAGAAATGTTGCTTCTCTTGTTACTGAGTAGGCTCAAACAATGAGATCTTGAATCTCAATCTGGTGCCCAGATACAGAGCTAAGCATTGGTATGAGCCCACTAAATAGGCATTTGGACACAACTTGCAAAAACCATTATTACTTCCCTTTGCTTGTGCTCCTCTTGAGGAATTTTATCCAAATATGCCTTAACATAAGTTAGTGCTGCTCTGCTGCTCCAGCCTCAGAGGGGACCCAAGTTGGAAATGCCATAGTTCTGTGGGAAAGCCCTGCCATCTCCTCAAGCTTTCCATGCTGGAGATAAAATTTCAGGTGATGAATACAGAGGATACAACAGGAGGATAGAAATAGAATCATAAACATGCTTAATCTAAAGGACCCTTCACCTCTTTTTGAAATATGCCACCCTTCCAACATGGAAATCCAAGCAACAGGATCTTTTCATCATGGAGAAAGTAATTTAGAGTCCAGTTCTGAACTTTAGTGCCTGGTCAACCTCTCCTGTTCTCCTGTCAGCATTTTTACACAAGTCCCTCATTACACAACAAAAACCACAAAATCTTTTTTCTTCTTTTAATTAGAAACAGCACCTAATTCCATCTTCAGATTTCGACACTGACTTTAGCACCTTCAGGAAAATGACAGTCTACTTGCTGACAGAGAGGGGCCTTTATGCAAAGGAGAGAATGGAATGTCAGCAACCTTTCTCCAATTAATATGAAATTGCATCCGGTCTTTCACCCCAGTATCATTTCAAAAGAAATCGCAAGTGTGGTAGCTGCCATTTAAAGAACCTTAAGTGAAGATTGGTGTCATTCTTCTCTCTGCTCTTCTCTGTTTGTCTGCATAAGGCTGTGTGTGCATGTATGTGTATATTTGCCTTTCCAGTGGAAAGCATCCAAAATATAAACAGTAGGGCCTAAGGATATTTGGAGTAAAGGAGTTTGTGGCACATTTTCTGCTTATGTGACTCAGCAGCTGGCAGCAGTCAGCAAAAAGATAAGTTCCCAGTTCTGTTGAAAGCACCTGCTCTTTCAGACAAGTTGCCTTGGTAGAATCAGACCTGAATCCAGTAACCACAGCACATGGTTATGTTGTCAAAGTCTGATAATATTTGATAGTAAAGCACATAAGGACTATAATGTTTGGCCCAGAATCCCAGAGGTGTATGATGTTCCTAAATTTTATTAATCTGAATGGGAACTACATATTTAAATACTTTTGAACATCTGGACTTTGTACACCAGTCTCAATCATACTATGTTGTTGCAGATGTTCAGTCAGAAAGAAGTGGCTGCATTTCTATGAATCACGTTCTCCAGAGGCTTACAGGGCCTGTTGTATCAATTTCGCAACTGATTACAGTGAACTCTTTTTCCTTTGACAAACTTCATGCTCCATTCAATTTCTTTACATGAAGAGGCATTTATTTGAAGCAGGGGACTGGTTGCACATCACTTGGTCAGTCCCTGGAAGACTGGCTTTCCTATTGTGTACAGGAGGAAGATCTACCTACAGCATCTTTCTGGCAGCAGCTCAGCACCATCAGCCCATTTCATAAGTATCTATCTCAACACGCATAAGAATTGCATAACCATCAATCCTTTGGATGAGGCAAATGTGATAACAGGGCCTTTCCTTATTCTCTTCAAGAGACTTGACAACCATTTCTGACAGTGAGAAAGTACTGACCTCTCTCAAAGGGAGCACAGTGTCAGTTCGAGCTCTGTTCCAGGTGGACCTGCAAGAGTTCATCATTAGTTCCCGTCTGGAAGAGAAGTTGATGGGGCACAATTATCATGTGAGAACAGATGCCTGAAAAGGGGAGGTTCAGAAAAAATACAGACTGTGGAAAGGTGAACAGAAGGAGCCAGACTGCTCCACTGACAGCATCAGTGGCATCATCATTCTGTCAAACCTTCTGGATGCTGGCAGTAAGGCTTGGACGAAGTTCACCAATAGTGCCATCAGGGTTTGGTAGCTGGCCTGCTGGTAGTATGTCCTCCCCCTCATGAGCCTGGCCTACCATTCAAGAACAACATTCCTTACAATCCAGGTATAACTGCTCCAGCAAGCATCTGCAAAGCCAGTTGCTAGAAACAGAGACACAAGTGCTAAGTGGAGGCCCTGGGGTTCAGGCAAAGCTGTACAGCTGCAGTTCAGCAAGTTACATGCTACCTGAGCTGTTGAAAAGGAGCTGCGTGCATTCATGGTGTGCATGAAAGGGTGTTCAAAGAGCCAAATGGCAGCATGTTTGAAGGAAGGTAAGAGGACACGCTTACCCTTCACTAGTCATGGCCTAGTAGTGCTTCTTGCACTTGTTCATTACCCACAGTTGCACCACTGTAGACCTGAGCTCTTTTAAACACAGCTGCCTTCAAAAGGATTTGCCGGTGAACTTCTGGGAATGCTTCTGGGTCCTGCTACTTCTGGGTGGACAGTAGCTTCCCTGGTAGAGGACAGAAGCGGATGACCTGGGAGAAGCAGGGAAGGTTTGGAATCCATGCCTTGACGTGGAAGAGTATAAAAGACCCTCTGGACTTAGAGAAACAGCAAAACAAAAGCAAACCAGCCAAATCACACAACGGAAAGCTCTTGCGCTGGTAAAGGAATGAAAAGCATTGGAGTCAAGACCAAAATGAATATTACAGATTTCAGTGGCTGTAATCCCTTAACTGAAAACAACAACAAAACTTCCAGGAAATGCAGTCGTATCTTGGCACTGATCTAATGTGTCACATACTAATTCATACACTGTGAGTATAGAAGGAACTGCTCTGAGTCGAAGGGCTAATTCCAAGAAAAAGAAGGGACAGGCTAGCATTAAGAAAAAGGTATGTGGCTGCAAGAAGGCAAGTTATGAACTCGTCTGGTTTGCCCTCTTTCAACAGAAAGGGACTGGAATGCTCTCAACAAGAAATGCAGGCAGTTAATCTGAAAGTGATGGGAAAATAATGTATCCCCATACTGCACTTCATTAACCTGTGAAATTGTCTGTTGCAACATATCCCTGGGGCAGACCAGCTAGACAGCTTAAAGATTATAAAAAATCTGAAATACTTATACCTCTAATTAAAAAAAAAAAAAAGCCGTAATTACGAGAACGAGAACAGAGAGTATTTGTGGAAAGGATAAAAGCACTTCTGCCTTGGCATACAAACTGACATTCAAAGAGACAGAAATTTCTTCTCAAATTTGGTCATTGTTTACTGTGAGGTTTCTTGCTACTTTACCTTTATCTTTGACCAGATATAGTCACAGTCAGAGATGAGACTTTAGGCTAGAGATGGTATTAATGCCAGCAATTCAAGGTGTGAAAGATGATCTTTATCTGTTTCACTGAGCTGATATTTCAAGATGAAAATTGTAAAAGGTAAAAGTACTACTCGTAATTTCCTCAGAGATAAGTATTACTCCCTAAGAGAACAAACATGAGAAGTTACCTCAAGTCAGCATTAGGGCAGGTTAGGTTTTGGCAGTGCTTTGTAATTTACAGTCACCTTAAATTTGGTGGTAGGAGGGAAGAGGATGGGACCCTAATATTCCTTTAAAAGGTCAAAAAGAGTTATGAGATGTTAAAATAAGGATCTTAGGCTCAGTGTCTGCGTGGAAACTTGAAGCCATTTGAGTACATTTGATGTTGCTAAATCAATACTAGCTCCTAATGTGCTAGCGATGGCCTTCAATCAGCTGAACTCACTTTGTTAAATAAGAGGTTAAATCAACACAATTACAAACCCAACTGTAAATTACTTCGGGTTATCTACAGATATTAACAACTGCAGAGTTGTATCTTCTCAGCTGAACTGAGTCAGCCAAAACCTTACCTGTTCTTTGCCCCTTGCAGTTTCAAATAACATGTCAATTAATACCACAGTCATGAACCATTTTAACCACAAAGTGAAAGCACATGGTTTGGCCAAAACATCACTTCAGGGTTTCAGGTTTCAGAGCTGCTCCTTTTCACTTGTCTATAGCTGTATGTAACAGGTGAATAAAGTTTTCCAATGATATGTTGAGAAACATCTCAAGATAGCTATGAACGTTTTCTTCCTTAGAATTGCAGGATCAGGAAGAGCTACGTCCCTTAATCTGCTAGCTATTCTTTTGATGAGGCAGCCTGGGGCAAACGTTGCTCTCCTTGCTGCAAGGGCACACAGCTGGCTCACTTCCCGTTTGCTGCCCACCAGGACCCTGCTTGTACTAATTCTGCTGATCAGCAATAGTTCATGCTTACGGCTGTATTGCAGTAAAAACTGTTAGGGATAAGCATTCTTACCCATAGCCCCATTTGAGCAACTAAAATGGGAAGCATCTGTGTTAAAAAAGAAAAAAAAAGAAGAAGAAAAAAAACAGAGGAAAAAAAGAAAATAGGCTAAGACAGTAAATTCAGTCCATAATTCTACAACATGGAATTCAGACAGACCAATAACATTTTGGGCCAAATTAAGTTTAGACATGTGCTAAGTAAATTCCTGGAGAATCTCCTGTCCCTGGAGAAATTGTCCAGATTTCCTTCTTATTCTGGATATCCCAATTGCAAGAAAATTACAGAAAGATGTGGGAGCATCCTAGGAAATACAGTCTCCTGCTAGCCTTGGCTCTCATGTTGCAGAATAGCTAAATTGCTCAAAGGACTTTTGTACTATTTCTTTCTGTCTGGAAAGGAAGACAGAGAGTTCAAAGCGGTGTTTTTGTTTTCACTGCCTCATCTTTCTCAGGATTCTCTGAACACAGCCAGGCGAGGTGGAGCTGCTGGTCCAATACAACCAAGAGGTCTTGGAAACAGCCCTGAGATCCTCTGGTGCCCTTTAGCTAGCTCTGAAATCCCTTCCCTTCACTTTTCTGTTCTGGCTCACCTGCAGTTGTAGCAGCAGTGGCTGCTGTGTTCAGCTCACTCACTGATTCTGGCAGCATCAGTCCCTCTGGCCTTTCTCCTCTGGCCCCAGTGCAGTAGCACTGAGCTGTGTGAAGGGAGAAGAGAAAGTTTCTAAATTTAGAAGCAAATTTGTGTAGGCATGAATGGCTATATCCTATGCTTGAGCTACCTTTCATGCATTAGTGAAGGTTCATAAGGGAAAGCCAACAGTTTGTCTTTGTGCCACTGCTGAGATAGATTGAAAAAGCAATGTTTGTTAGCATCCCTTCCCAGGCCAGGCAGCAGATGTCCACTGCTTAAAAGACAACAAGCTGGCTACCGTGACTGCTTCGCACAATACAATCTTAACTCACTTCATGCTAATCATAACCATGAACACAACCCAACTCTCCTTTATTAACTGAACAATTTGTAATTAAAAGAAAAGTGAAAGAGCCGAGAGGAAAAAGTAAAAACTAACAAGTAGGAGAAAATATTCCACAAGATTTACATCTGGCTGCAATGGTAGCACTTGCAAGAACATAAAAAAGTTGAAAAGTAGAAGAACTGTAACATGGAGAGATTGGTAAAGACATGGCAACTCTGAGATAGCTCCCTTAATAAAAGTTATTCTTCCTCTGGGAGCACTCCATATTAGGCAAAATGACAGCTCAGGACAGAGCTGAAAATAAGAGGCTTCACTCCCCAACAGAGGACAGCATCACTAACATAACGTACCAGTAAGCCTTTTTGCTGGATGAAGAAAGTTAGTTATCCTCAGAGATTCAGGGTACAGAATAAAGTAATAAATAAGCAAATAATATTTTCAAACAGAAATCTGAGCAGCTGTATTGAAAATTTATTACTTAAAAGGTTTATGTGCTGTATCTTCCTCACCAAAACTGTTGTCTAGATACAGAGCTGATACTGTGATAGGATAGCCTATTCAGGATGGGCTTGAAGAGGGAACACAAACCTGTGGGAGTTGTGGACATCTGGAGTGGTAGCAGAAGGAATAGATTAAAATGCTTCTTTCATCTACGTGCACGCAACTAAATCATATCGCAGCTGAATAGCTGTCACAGGTTAGGCCTGGGCCAGACACTATGTGGCTCCACCAAATGACACATGCTCTCTGTTAACCCCCCTCCCTTCCCAAAGGGGAAGAGAAGGGGAATAAAGAAGACAAACTTATGGATTGGAAAAGAAAACTAAAACTGCTTTAATGAGAATAATAACAATAAAATTAAATATATGCAAATATATACTATGCCATTATGGACCACAACCCCCCCGATGGCAACCACATCACCGTCACCACTGATGCTGTGGCAGGCACTGGGGAAGGCCCAGGCTGGACTCAGCAGCAGACGGGAACCAGATTCGGGAGCTGGATTCAACCAGATTAGGGAGCTGGATTCTAGAACTGGATTCAGGGAGTCGCAGACTGGGATCAAAAGCAGAACGGAGAGAGTCCTCCTCAGGCACCAGCCATTGAAGAAGAGAGCTCAACCCTCGTGATCCCTCAGCTTGATACCAAATATGACGTCTATGGGATGGAACACCTGGTTGGTCAGTGTAGGGTCCCCTGTCCTGTCTGCTCCTCCCCACAGGTCTGTCCTCTAATTTGCTGCACCCCCCATCGTGGTGCACAGGATTGAGCAGTGACCTTGGTCTGCACAGGAACGAGTCTAAGCCAGATCCTTTCTGCACACCAGCCCCTGGCAGTGACTGTGAACACCAAGCGTTATCACTGCTGGAAGCAGACACTGTCTCTAACAACCTGCCGTTAACTTCAGACAGTGCAGAGACCAAGCTGAAAAGGGAAATCTCTGAACAGAACGAGCTGTTCTAACTCAAATCAGGACAGTACTTTCACGTTCTGCTCTCTTAATTTCAGCTTTTGTGTGCCTATTAAATGAAGGTGAGAAACCCTAGGGTACATCCTGTCCCACTGCTTCCACACTACTCCTTCAAGAGACACTGCAATCAGATCTTAGATAATGTACTCTGTTAATGCCGTCTCTGCCCCCACCTGATTCATCTGCTGATGTTGCTGCTGCTCCAGCAACGTTGTCTAGTTTGGAAGCAGCCAGGCAGTGGGCAAGCCATGTCCGTAGCTTATCTGTGTTGCTATGACAACAAAAACATTGCATTGATGAAAACAATTATGCTTCATAATTGTCTTCAACTGAAGAAAATTCACTGTTTTCTATAATTCTTTGGGGGAAACTGAAAGCTTTTGATTTTTAAGTCATAGACTTTCTCCCTGAAATACATCTGATGCCCTCTTGTTATCTTGTAATAAACAAACACAGAAACTAAGCAGTTCTTCCACTAGCCTAAAGTAACTGATAATTTGAATTAAAGATCTGGTTATTTGACTCAAAAACAGGAAAGCTGATCGAGGACTAGGGATATACATTAAGATGAAAAAGGACTAAATGGAGTTTCTTGGCTCTTGTGTAGTTTTTGATTGTCATAGATTTGGCCAGTTTTCCTTATGTGCATGAATTTTCTTTATGTCCACTTTGCTCATTTCTCCCCAGTTCGTTGAAACATATCTAGTTTGGAACCAGCCTTCATTCAGAGACTTTTTTTCTTGCTTGGAAACCAAATTAGTAAGAATATAATAAGACACATGTAGAATTGTTTGATTGCTGGTTTTGCATTACAGATTTCTATTCCTGGCAAGCACTCTTCTGCTCCTTACCGTAAAATCGGATTAGCAAAGGATTTCTCATGCCTTGATCCATAAAGACATTCAGGTCAGGATCTGGTTCCCGATTTTGTTATTCACTGTCATGAAATAGTTCTCTTTGCTGGAGAAGATGACATTCAGATGGTGCCACAGTATCTACCTTTCAGAAATTACTGTATTAGTTTATTAGTATTTTATTATTATGAGTATTGATGATTACAGTTATAATCAATAACAATTACTAACAATAATCATCTGTCCTGGGTTCAACATGGAGGAACCGGATGCTCCCATGTTGTCCAGCTTTCTTCTTCCCAGAGAGCTGTGGTTCTCCCAGGCTTCCGGGAAGAAGGACTACGCCTCCGTGAATGAAGTCATAAAAGGGGGCGTG
>NW_010425162.1:11260-14277 GCF_000710305.1 Buceros rhinoceros silvestris
ATCATCACTAACAGATACTTAGCAAGTTGTTTGACTTTAGGTTTGGAAGGGAGATTGAACCCACACTTAAACTTGGATTATAGGTGTTTACTCTAGACCTTAGCACAATAGGCCCTCATTTGCAAGGTAGAGCTCTGTGGCTGGTATGTGAGAAATTGAAATAGAGTTTACAAGGTTAGAAGGATGCGCTACACTTGTAGGAGGAATATGCAGCCTGCTCATGTGAGGGTAACCAAAACCTCAGGAGTACAGAAGGAATTAGACTTCCGGAGATATTATTGTCTCCTGTGCATGGTGAGTTTTTGGTTCCTGTGCCCAAAGTACAGTTGATCAAGGGCTCCCACAATCCCAAATTACATTCCAGGGTAAAAAACCTGTGCATGGTGCTTGTATTTGCTGGGCCGTGTTACACAAAGCACCACGTATCTGCAGCAGCTGCCCAATCTGGAATGTGGTAGCAGGCATTTTCAAACCCCATTGCTTTGTATGTTCCTCATAAACAGAGAGGAGAAAACAAGACAAACCATTTTGAACAACTTAATATCTTCAGACAATGAAGTTTTCCTTTCTCCCGTGTACCAATACAACAGGGTTTTTATGACATTTCTGTTAAAACCCAAAACCAGCTCCTATCCAAATATAATTTCATCTTCGGAGTGCCAGGCATTTTCTTCATGCAGCAGAGCAATGAACCAAGGTATTCAAATGAAGACTGCTGTAATATTTCACAGTCCTGCTGGAGACAGAAACACAGTAGGCAGACTGCAGACAGGCCCGTTTCCTCACAGTCTTGCCAAAGGCCAGGCAAGCACTTACATCTCTTTTTACACTGAAGCTCATTAAATGTTCCATGAATGTAAACCTAAGCCGTGCATAAGCATTTGCAGGACTGGAACATGGTAGTTCACCTTCAGCAAGTACAGGTATTTTAGGCAAGTTCTTGAGCATCATGGTGCAGCAAATAAAATATTGCAAACTATTTAATTCTCGCTCAGAAATAGTCTTTGTGTTTGCAGTGCTTGAGGGGAAAAGTGGAATTTCAATTCATTAAAGTTCTTGTCCACTTTATTTATTTTTTTTTTTAATTTACCTACAGATGGTGTAGCAACACCAGACTACTTTGAAACCAGGAACAGGGAAACCTGTCGGACATCTTAGACACTTCCTAAATCACACTTTTTCCACTTTTATTGTTTTTCCTCTCTTTTTTCAATTAAATGAACTACCCTAGGCAATTAGCCGAGCTGGAATCTTCACAAGCTACTTTTCAAATATTCTCAAGAGTACAGACAACATCAGGGAAGATTTTTATTGTAGAAATGGAAACTAGTACTGATTAGTTGCACCTAACTGTAACATAACTTATAGAAGGAATATGTCAGAAAACTTTGCCTGATAAATTAAATCATAGGCTTTGTTTGAGAAGAAAATGGTTTTTATATCACCTGGCTAAAGTTTTGCTGTTGCTCACAGAAAGACTCCTCCAGTGTGCCTTACCCATAGATAGAAAGAAATCTCTGTGTACAGAAAATGGCTTGATTTAACTCTACTAATCTGCAGCTGAGTAATTACATCTTCCAATAAGCAGATTAGCTAAATAATTGCTGACATTCAAGATCGAGACTTGGGTTACTGTAAAGTACAGTTCTATGTTCTTATATTCAAGATCACCCTCAAAAGTACCATCTTGCACAGGGTTGATTGATGAGACAGCACCTAGATGATCCCTGAAGTCTTGCCTTGTACTACAGATCTATGAAATTGTAGTAAATGAGTCAGCACAAGACAGCAGGGAACACAGGGCAGCACAGCTGCCTTTTACTAACGATAGTGAAGAATACGTACCTACAGCACAGCCCTCAGCTGTGTTCATTCCAGCATGTTGTTCCCCACTTATTAAAACTTTCCAACATGATATGAAATCACAAAATCGCTTTTTACCAGAACCAGGAGATCTGTGCCTAGGTCTAGATCACTCAGATAACCGTTTTTAAATCTGCATACTACCAGGAATCCAACCACTGCCTCTGGGACAACACTCCAGGGTTTGTTGCGTTTCAGTCTTGGAGACATTTAGTAAGCAGAAATTAAAGATATTTAATCTCAAGTTTTTCTTTGATAGTTCAGCTAAGTTAGTACACAAACCCTGACAAACAAGAAATGGACCCAGCATACTTACTGGCAAAGGTTCTCAGGTTACAAAGAAGCAGAACTACAATCTTCATTCTCTGAATTGCTACCTGCATGAAAAAAACAACATTATTCTTTCTCTCCTGTGTGCTTCCAGGAAAACATAATCTGTTACTACTTTCAACCCCATCCACCGCTGCAGCAAGTGACTTCCCCACTCCTGTCTCAGGCAGTACGAGTTTATGCCCAAATCACACATATTTACTTACAAAAAGCTCCAGGTATTTGCAGCATCCCAAGTGCCCTCACAAATTTAAACTCTGCACAACAGATCAGTGAGAAGTCATTTGGGTTTTGCCCACTACACAATGCTTAATCTGTTGCATTATCACTCATACATGTCTCAGAAACTACTCTCACTCAAAACCAAAACTCCTCTAAAAGAAATTCAGTAGAACAAACACGAACTAAACAAATTCTGCATGTATTAGGCAAAGACCGTGAGGAAAAGGTATGTCACACTTGCATACAAAAGCTGAGCATAATGTGTTCTAAGAACATTCCCCCCCCCGCCACCTCCCGCCCCCGGTTTCATAGCATATGCTAAGGATCCATTTCACCTCAGCAAAACAGGCTGCTTTGCAGGTAATGTTTTCAGCTGCCAGTTTCCTCACTCAAGATGCAGAGTCTTCAGAGAAAAGTTTCATTATTTTGCTACGGTGGCCATCAACATCATAAAAATTCCCTGCTTTTGTTTTAAAATCTACTAAACTTTTGAATTCTACTGAAGTTTTTAAATGTTTCTAACTAGCAACAATACACGTCTTTTTTTTTTCAGCTAGAATCTAGGGAGGGTTTAAGCTCTAAATTTTTAAGCTTGTATTATA
>NW_010425163.1:0-207 GCF_000710305.1 Buceros rhinoceros silvestris
GGGTGGGCGGGTGTTTCTGCACGGGGAGTCGTTCGCTGTGCGGTTCGGCCCCTTTGACGCTGAGGAGGGGAGCGGTTTGGTCCCGCCGCCCTGCTCTCGACCCTCCTCCGGCCCAGGCTGCTGCGCCGCCACCGGGAAGGCCTCGGAGTGACCAGCCCAGGGTAAATCCCTTCGGGGTGCGGCCTGCCCCGGCCCGGGGCCGCCCCT
>NW_010425163.1:391-20488 GCF_000710305.1 Buceros rhinoceros silvestris
CTCAGCCGGCTTCCCACGGTGTTCTGTGCTTGTGGGTTCTGCTGAGCCCCGGAAAAGGCACAGAAACACCCTCAGAAAGGCGTACGGAGAAACACTAGTATTTTGAAAGTGATTTTTATTTGTGTGTATATTATATGTCCTTTTTTCTGAGAAGCACAAATAGGCAACGGTTTGACCTCATAGGTGGAATAACATTTACAGTAAAAACACTAAATGAAGTAATGAAAAATAACAACAGGCGCGGGCTCCTGTTTTTCTAATAATTCTATATTTTTCGTTTCTGATAACTCCTTACACTGCACTGGTGAATATTGTCAGGATTACCGGCACGTTAGGTCTGTAAAATGCATAACGTGGTGTTAAATAATGTGCAAAGGCTGTCATTCACCCTCTAACACTCATGAACTGAATGCTGTAGAGCAGCTACCACACGCTGGCAAATTACAATAATAAAATAGGGATCAAAGTGTAATATTGAAGCTTTTTCCCTATAGAGGCTTAAGCGTATATTTAAGCAGGCAGTAGTTTGGCTGAGGAAGGCTTAAAACAAAGCTATCTGTAGAACTTCTTATGTTTTGAGAGAGGTTTGTGGCATAAAAATGCTTGAATGCACTTAAGAGTAATTATAATTAATCTGCTAGTTTAATAAACAATATAAAGCCTTTGTGAAGCATAGGGAAATTATATCGTTAATACAACATTCCTCTTACGTTAGGAGTCCTGTTAGAGTAGCTGAAGCTAATTGTAGGTGACTATTAATGAGGCTGTATGAGTATTACGTTTTGCTGCCTGATGGCTGTTTTGTTTTGGTTTTCTTTCAGCTTAGTGTCCAAGATGCAGCATAAAGCTTGTGCTGACCAGGCAGCGCAGGAGAAGCGGCGAGGGAACTGGAAGTAGGGCGATTTAGCAGTCAGAAGATCCTTGACCTTCACCTGATGTACCACACCGTGTTTTACAGATCATGAGGGTGCAGAGAAGAACCCGTAAATGCAGTGAAACACTTTGTGGTAAAGCAACAAACGCACTAGGTTGTTTCTTCCCACATCCGGTAGTAGCCATGAAGTTCCAGGGGCTCAGAATATACCGGAGTGTGTGCGGTGTTAGTCCATGGAGGATCACTTCCCGTTTCAGCTGTGTTTAACTGGTGGTCATTGGCCATGGGTGTTGGTGTTAATCATCCTCACAGCAGCGTTGTAAACAGTGTAATTAGAGGAGGCAATTTACTAATTATCTTCTGTCATACAGCCGATGTATCAATGGTTTGAATGAGGACACAGAATAAACACACTGCCCGTGAACTCCCCAGACAGCAACCTGAGCCCTAAGACCCGAAAAAAAAAAAAAAGGTGAAGCCCTTCTGTGGAAAAGACCAAAGGCACAAGCACAACCAGGTACCACAGGAGGGTCACCAGTGTCAGTAATCAGATCCTAGAATGATGGAATTTTTTTCAAGTCAAATTCCCAGGTGGTTTTAGAAAGTGACTGGTATCCTGAGCTACGGAGAAAGGCAGAAAATCCCTCCAGATGGTCCCTGCCAGTCTGACCAGGGAAATTTCCTCCCTTTGTTGGTGATATTCAGTAGTTTCTGGGACCAGAAGCTTTAATGCAGGTATGAGTCATTAAGATTAATTTATCTGGAATGCAGGATCAGACCAGAGGTAAGCGTTCCACATTGGAAAACGGAGGTGCTGCTCACGGCGGCGTGATGTGAGTGGCTGACAGGGTGTCAGGACTGCTTTGGTCATTCCTGCAGAAGCTTTACCGCTTGGAGGAGATGACGTTTGCTTGTGAAGACACAGACTCTTTCAGTATTAGCCGTATTATTGTCATTATTCTTAGCAGCTTTGTCAGCCCCTGCAGCTGAGTCCTGACCCGTCAGGAGAGGGCGCAGCCTTCCTAGGAGTCTCAAATGAAAAAGGTGTCGCGGCGCGTCCGGACGGTTCAGAAGAGCCATTTCCCCAAACCCACACGGTCTGGAGGCTCAGGCGCTCCTCCTGGGCTGGGGACTGAGGACGGCGGGGAGACATCACCTGTATCCACACAAAACAGTCCTTTATAATTCTCAGGAAAATGGAGTATTTCTAGGGAAACAATTTAGCTTTCTATTTCTCACTTGGGAGTTTGCAGCGCGGTTCCTGAGTGTAACTTCTAGTTACGCTATGAGCTGTACCGCATATTGTGCGATACCTTCTGCGGGATCGCTAGCGGTGGAGAGTGCAGTTCTCTTTTTTGATTTTGAATTTCAGAACTATGATCAGTACAACATGGCTGCTGGCAGTGCAAGCTTTATCTGGCTTCCCCGCTCAGTGTATGTGGAAGAAACTTGCTGTAATCAGTGACTGTATAAACCTTCAAACTTCTTCAAACCCCTCTCTGCTGTGTCAGGTAATGCTGCTGATCAGAGACTAGATAGTTGGAGAAATTACCATGCTTGATTTTTCTGTCTTTTCATTTTTTTTTTTAAATTCACAGTTGGATCGGTCATTTGAAGATTTGAAATTATCCACAGAATGAGTTGTAAATGGCCTTTGGACCCGCCAGCTAGTTTGATTTCACTGATGCCAAAGGCTTTCATCTCTGCCATTGTGGGTGCAATGGTAACTAACTGATTTAAATCTTTCAGTGGAAATGGAATACAAAAAAATCAAGCAAATTGGAAACAGGAAATCAAAGCATTGTGATTTATCTTCACAGAATGTTTTGGCTTTTTCCTGGCCGAATTGGCACATTTCTCCCAAATGCTTTTAATTCAGTAAAATTGCACTTATCTGAGACCGTTACAGCTGAAGTAAGCGCTGCTACTCCATTATTGAGCAGAAAGGGCTTGTCTGACCGAATTCACCAGTCAGCCTCGAAAGCTTTATGGTAGAATTGTGTGTGGCTGTGGTTTTGCGAGGTTGGCGTTATCAGAGTTAGTGGAATGAATGCTTCACACTTTCCACTGGCTTCTAAACGAGCAGCAGTTCATAAAAGAAAGATTCTGCAGTTACTGTTAGCTGAGTTAAAGCCTCAGCCGAGCAGAGAGCGAACTGTCACTAAAACAGCCTGTTGGTGAGCTCCACTGCTGGTCTGTCCCTTGGCATGAAATATAAAACAGTGTAGTGTATGTTTTAGATGGAACATAGAAATCTTCTGGTAGAGTGCAAGTTTGTTGCTACTCTTTACCCATCTCCCTAGCCACCTTTACAATAATTATCTTTATAATGTAGGCCACGGGGTCTTTTCTGCCTGCTCTGTCAGATGCACATCAGCAGTTCAGTGGATTTAAATGAGAGACTGATGGCGGCTTACAATCGGTTTGCGTGGAAATGGCATTGGGCCGATTGCCCAGTCGTGGAATGTTGTGGGAGCAAAGCAGATATAATTATTTCCAAATTTGGCCACAATCCATATTTTATCCATATTTATCCATATTTTGCTGCAAAGGGGCTTGTCTCCTTTGGCAAGAAGTCCTCTGGGCAGACAGCATGTCATCAGTAACTTGCTGTTTACGCTGTGCTGGACGGAGTTTCCAACAAACTCTCCTCTGTGGAGGAGCCAAGATGCACGACCCTTGTTAGCGATGCAGCTATCTATCAAAATCAGTCCTTGTTCTCTTCAGCAGCCTGTCTCACTGAGGAGATGTTGCAGCTTATGAGATTGCTCGCAATTCTTTGAACAGCAACAAATTCTTTTTGCTGTCGGACATAGCCTGGATTTTTCAAGGAGGAAAGACTCCTGTGCATATCATCGCGTGGAGCAGGAGGGAGTTTTAGGAACACTGCAGAGATCTCTCACCAGTCGGGTGCTTGTTCTTATTCACAGAGGTTGTGGGATGTGAACCGGCTTTCGTTCAAAAATAATGTAGGCATTTTCGCACATCACTGCCACCTCAGTACATGCTCTTGTACCTTCTGGGATCATTTTATCTGAACTGTGCCAATGGAATTCGATTGCTATCAGATAGCCCTTTACAGACTTGTTTCAGGGATGAGGGAGACCTAGACAGAACCTGCTGAGGCAGCTGTTGCACTGACCTACTCTCCTCTTGTTTGTAGCCAGCCAGTCAGGGATGAATGGTGTATTCACCTCGTGGCCACTGAGCCAGGAGTCGTCTGGTCTTTTTACCCGTATAAATGTCTTCAGATGCAGATTGACAGCAGGCTGTACTGAGAAGATGTTTCCACTATGCAGTTTTACACCATCAAGACGTGCTTAAATTATCTTACAGGCTGCGCCTTCGGGGAGGCCCATGTTACTTACACATCTCTGGTTTTGGCTGACGACTTATATGCCGTTACTAGCTCGGCTGCTTCTCTAGAGAGTCCCCCTTTCTCAACCTGACAGAGATGCAGGCAGACAGAGCTACAACTCTGTGCTACCTAAAAAAACCCGGTGCAATAATCCACTGCAAAGCAGGACAAAGAGCCGCTGCTGCGCTCAGATTTACCTTGGGGCTAGTTTGCTTTTACAGAGCTGGACTAGTTTCTCCTGAGCCAGATTCTATTACGTGAAAGCTACTGTGGTAGCCTTTAATTTGGTTTAAGAGTGGATCAGATAGGTTTCTTCCCTCTTCAGAATTATTACGTTGTTATTGCGCCCTTTGTTAATGTGTATGCCGGTGGCACCACACAGCTACAAGCAGGGCCCAAGGCAATGAGTGTCCTCTCTTGATTGTGTGGAAGGAGTCATCGCTGCGTTAGAAACATCTCTGCAGTGTCTTGAGGCTCATTCTTGCCTGTGGGAGAGCTTCGTGCACAAAAAGTGTTAGGCCTGGTTTTCTGTGGGATAGGCTGGACTGTTAACACCCTGAGCTGAAAGATGGGCGTTTCCTTTTCTGCACTGGGACTGATATGAAGGGGCAGATAGCAGCAGGTCAGAGCTGTGTTGGACCTCAGGCTGATGCTGGCCCTGGGTAAGACTCTGCATTAGACTCCAGGTTTCCCTTGAAAGTCAAAATGTGGTTAGAGGAAATACGTTGGCAAATGAGTGAGTCCCCTGAAGTACAGGAAATAAATCTCTGCAGCTGTGGCAGCTAGAGCCGGTGTTTGGGAAATACACAGCATTTGTGTGTGCTTTTGAGGACCGGGTTTATTCCTGTGATTCTTTTTGGCTGGTCTAACAGCTTGGTGATGAATTCAACCATTTCACCTGTCAGGAAGCAAACATCATTCCCATGGGACCTTCTCTGGTGCACAAAGGTGATGCTTGCGTTTCCCACTGCACTGGTGTTGCTCAGCTAGGAAAGACCAGAATCGCTGTTTTACCAAGACGATAGTTGCCACAAGAGAGGGGTCTCCTAAGGGGTTATAGGTGGTAAGTTGCTCTAGTGGTAGGAGGCCACAAGCTGCAGTGATACCTACCGAACACACAATCACAGGCTTTGGAATCATGGACATTAAAAACATTTTGAAGGTCAGGAACAAATGTGAGCGTGACTGCCTGTAGGTATCTACACTTTTCTGGTGAAGGACAGAAAGAAAAGAAAGTGTTGCTGCTTTTTTGGTGATTAATATTGTTTATTTGCATGGAGATGATTTTCTCTGAGGCTTTTGTGCATGGTCTTTTACCGCTAATGGGTTGCTCCATTCCTCCAGAGGAGCCAACTGCAATGAAAACCCAAAAGACTGTGACTCAGTCCTTCTTTGGCGTCTCCTCCTTTGACTTCTGTTATCTTTAAACTATATCCTTAGTGCTGTCACCGCTTCAGAGCAGGGTCACCCTTGCCTGGATCTTTGCCCTTGAAAGGTTCAGTATAGCCCCGACTTAGTTAGGAATATGAGGGTTTTCCCCTCATTTCCCTGGGGTGTATTTAAATAGATTATCCTGATATGAAGAGTGTAAAATAGGCAGAAGTAAAAAAAAATAAATAAAAAAAAAAATCCAGGCTCTGAATCTCTCAGCTCCAAAGGCCTCAGCATCCTCAACCCTACTGGCAGTAAGCAAATGCAGTCTTGTGTCTCTGAAGTCTTGAGGTTTAATGACGTGGATGAGCGTATAATTGTCCCTCTGTTTTTGCAGTCCATGAGAGTAAATCTTAGCTCAATCTTTAGCTGGACAAAGTAGACAAGGAATTTGAAGCAAGTAAGAATACATGAGGCCTCCTGAGTTTAGCTAAGACTGCATATAAAAATAATATTGTCTTAGAAAATGAAAAGCCTGTGTCCTGCATCTGCTGAGCAAAGGGTTTCGTGGCCATGTTTTTTTCCTGCGCGCTGGCAGATTCTCAACGTGGGATACATTCTGACTGCGGCTAAATAAGCAGCTGGAGGGCTGTTATCTCTGTGCAGAGCCATGGGCCTGGTCCCTTTCTGTGTCCAGGCACTTTGCCTATTCCCCCTGCTTTGCAAAGGCTGCAGCCGTATGGAAGGGTGAGCACGCTCACAGACATCATCATAGTGCTGGCGTTAGCTGAGACTGAACTCAACAAATTGTTTCTGTCCCATTCCCCCAGAGGCGGTCACTTAAAAATTCATACATTTTGTCCCAAAACACCTGTCAGGCTGACATGGACTGTGTAGCCAATGGTCATTCACCTGTTGCTGGCACATGGCCCTTTTGGGGTGATAAAATGTAAGCTATGTGCAGAATGGGCAACCCAAAACAGCTCCTGTCAGGTTTCTTTGCTGCCATAACCTCCTCGGTGTTTGTAGAGTAGCAGTGTTGTTTCCTCTGTGTTCAAGAATAGGAATGGAGACTAAACACTGAAACATGAGCATTTCCAGTGCTGTTTGCAAAGAAACCCACCAGCCAAGAGCTCTTTGGTAGCTTGCATTCGGAGAAGACTTCTTCCTTTATATGCCAGTGCTGAACAGTCCAAAAAGGACAAGGATAAAAAGAAATACCCTTCTCAGTCTAAGCAAAACAATAAACCTGCTCTCTTGAAACATGCTTCTGCTCTATCGGGTTTTACTTCTGGTGGAAGGGGAGGGACACGGTGGTTTCCTGTTGCTGCCTGTTTCTGGCAGCACAGGACCTGCTTGAAGCCACTGAAAGTTTTTCTAACCAGTAATTACTTTGGATCTGGCTAATAAGAAACTCTGCTCTCAGCAATATGGAAAGTAATTAAAAATAAATAAAAGTCACATGTTTATAGAGCCCTTTCCACATAGTTTAGCATTTCTAGTTCATAGAGTGTGTAGTGTTTTGTACTCCTACGCATAGAAGATGCTTGCATCACCTGTGGGATGCTGAAGAGGGATGCTGTGCGGGTGCTGCCCTAAGTGCCTCAGCTTATTCCAGGGCTTTTTTATTCAGATCTCTTTCCAAGCCCAACAAAACAGGTGAAGAACCACTGTGGAAGCAGAACCGCAAGTGTTGTCTTTGTTGTGTGAGTGATGCTGTTCCTTGCTTTCCTAGAGTGGCAGTTTCCATCCTATTAGCAGGTGTTGAAGGAAACATCTGGAGCCACTTATCTGTGGCTGTTGTGTCCAGCTCTCCTGTTGTTTTTAAATTGTCTTCATGGTCTTGTTATAAACATTGGAGCTAAGGCCTCTGGAAGAGATTCAGGGCATTAAAATTGTCCCTGCTAAATCATCCTCTGGAGAAGTGTCTCTCTTTCTGCTGCCTATACAGGGAACCCACAGAGACCAGACAGAATTACCACAGCTGAAATTAGATGCCGTGGAAGGTGGTATGAATACCCTGCAGTTTCAGCTACTACTCACCCCATAAAAGGCTTCCAGTTTTCCCAGTAATATAGCTACTTAGCTCACCTAAGCAAAACCAGATGTCTTTGCAGAAAATTGTGTATTAAGCATCAGTATTTATTGCACCGAATAGCTCTTTTAAATCCTCACCCTGGGAAGCTGTTGACGCATGTTGGAGTCACTCTACCACCTTCTTTCAATAACCATATGTGTAATTGTGTTTGTGTATACTAGTTACATGTTGCTGTGGATGTTTTGGCATGCTGATATATATCTGCATGCCAACCATCACAGCCTGTGGCTTCATGGCCGTATATGGAAGTTCACCTGTGAAGGTATCCAGAGTTTCCCTTTGGGTCTGTTTGAAGTCTAAACCAAGCAGCTTAGAAGAGGGCAAGTGAAGCTGCTACATGCCCAAGATGAGTGGCAGTCTCTGGCAGTGAAAATTGTGACCTCCCCTTTGAAACCTGGCTTGCATAACCCTGAATGCTATGAAGGATGTGTCTACCTGCTATGCCTCCTCCAAAACAAGGTGTTGTCTGTGGTGTGCTCTGAGAGGCCAGGTCTGGCTACTCCCTTCCAGCACTGCAAGTAGAAAAAGATGGCTTGAACATAAAGAAAGCCACAGAAATTAAGTGGAAACTGTCCAGAGGCAGGTAGAAGCAGGGTGAGGAGGTGGAGGTCCGTTTGTTCTAGTGCTGTGACTGTGTCTCAAGTCCCTCATGGCTAGAGAATGGCGTGAAGGGAGTCATTGGCTGCAGTTAACTGGGGGGGTTACTGAAGGCCAGGTGCAGGAAAGCTTGAAAGCGCACACTTCAGCATAATTAACGAGAGTCTTTTCTGAAATGAAGATAAAACTTGATATGCAAAGTCTGTATGCTTGTATTTCATGTTGCACTGTGCCCCTTGGAGTAGGCCCTTATCTGATGTTTGCATCAGGCTGTTAGGCAGTGTACCACCACCTGCAATCCGCTGTGACTGTGGTGGCAGTTAATACCTACAGTGTGGATTGAAGGCAAGTTTTAGACAAGTTTCCAGTCTGTTATTGGGTCAATAGATTGAAAACGTCTGTTTACCTTAAAAAAAAGGTGATAATAAACATGATGAAAGTATGTAGAAAACTAAATCAAACAAAGAAGGTAGTTTAGGGTCTTCTCTTTATTCATCCGTCTATTAAAGGATAAGAGGGCTCATAATGAGACAGAAGAGTGGTGCATTGAAGTCATACAGGAATTTTCTTTGCGTGGAGTATGTTGCCATTGATGGACAATATCAGCGTGCATAAACATCGCAGGATCCTGAAAAAGGTCAGGCATGTAATAGCCTCCAACACCAGTTGCAATCACCACAATATCGGTGATAAATACTTAAAATTCAAGACTATTGAACAGGTTTCAGACCAATTCTGCTGAAAGAGAATTGAAAGGAAAATCTGGGGCTGGCTACACTATAGCTGTCTGCCACTGCATCCCTTGTGCTCTCCTCCAAACCACACTCCAGTTAGCACAGCTAAAGACTGTGATCTATTTGCACTGCCAGTTTTATCAAGTGTCATAGTCACCATGCTGCTGTGATGGTCTGTGGTCATCAGTTTATTTGTGTTGAATACAGCAACGGTCTATGGGAAGATACCGGCATTCTGACGCCTACCTGAATGACTGCTGAATCCTTCCAGTGTACGGAAGTGATTTCTTCGAGAAGTGAACCCATGTTGTGCTCTACGTAGACACTCCTGGCTTGGCTCTGAGTGGAAAGGTTCAGACCTTGATCAGTCCTGTACAACTCCTGTCTAAACCAGCCCAGTGACAGGACTGTTAACCTGGCTGATGTTCTTCCCAGAGAGGCTGAAACAGCTTCTTCTGCTTTACGAGACATTTAAGTTCCCAACAGATGCTGCTGCACATCTGCTCTGCACAGGCAGCTCCTGATTGTCTCTCAACTGACTTTGGTTACAGGTAACTTGGCCCTACCAGCTCTGTGCCCACATCTGCAAACTTTTGTGCCCAGTAATAAGGCTTGCACTTCCACAGTCCTGATGAGATTGATGAATGAGCCAGGGACCTCAGCACCACGCTCTGTGGTGCGAGCAGGCGCCTCAAGTGCTGCCTGCTGGCAGCCGAGCCCTGAGACTGAGCCCTTGAAGGATGTCTTTAGATGGCCACCAGTTCTCTTTACTGGTACGGTGGTGTAATTTCATGTGTTTCGGGACCAGGTAAGGCAGGAGAGATATGGACACTGTGACCTGTGAATGCAGCATCTCTTCGCCCTGAAAAGTGAGATTCTGCTTTTTACCAGCTTCTCTTTCCCATTGGCCAATGTGAGCCACACAGCTCTCAGAGGACACTCGTAGAGGTAAAAATGCTGTGCTTGTCAGTTGTTGAACTTCTGAGCTGTTCATTTCTGCCCTTCCCTCCTACCCCAGACAGTGAAATGTTTGCTGGCACTGTTCAGGAATTCATCTGTTGGCATTTTAATATGCATGTGTACGATCATCCAGTCGCTACAGTTACACTGTGAGAATCGTGTCTCTGAAAATACACCAGTCTCTGCTGCTCTCCAGCACCAGCATGAGATCATGTATTGTGTTCCCCAGTTGCCAGTGGCACACAGGGTGAAGGTAATCGATACAGCTGGTAATACATAAAGACAACAACAATTATAATTACAATGGATTTCCCTTTCACTTAAAATCATCATCCTCTAGCCCGCATTATCACAACTTCAGCTGTACAATGGATTAAAACAATCACGTGCTTCCCTTTGCTAAATCAAATCCTGTTATTTTGCCTGAGAGCATATTTGAGCAGCTCAAAGAGGTTCAGTTTATTTATTACGGGAACTTTAAACCAGGTCATGCTCCAGCAGGTGCTCGGTTGCTATCCGTCAGTGCACTTCCACCAAAATCGAGAGAGATCTGCCTCTCTGCATCCCTCACGTTGTGGTTGCTGCATTTTGTCTGGGAAATGGGTGCATGCTTCATTGTTTGAATTCAGCGTGAAGCAAATGCTCCCTGCTAAGAACCCTGATCTGCCATCTTCCAGCTTCCCTTCTGCACTATTTAAATTGTGATCAAAGGTACTGTGAGTCAGTGGAGGCTGCAAAAAATTGGCAGAATGCCATTCCATTTTTACTGTTATAAAAAAAAATCATATTTTGGAAGGATTTAGCGTTACAAGTAGTCCCTCTGAACCCAGGGATGTTACTCTGTGCAGAGCACTAAACCTTACTGTCGTATAGTCTGGCCCTAAATAACACATCTGCCTGATGAGCAAAGGAGGGGGCTTGGGAGCCTGAGTTTCCGTGTTGCAGCTGAAAGTCAGAGTGGTGAGGAGTTGAGTGTGTGCAGAGCAGTGTATTCCAAATTACAGCACTGACTGCTGAGAAACTGCTGTTCCAGCTCTGTTCTTCCCTCTCCCTGCCCACAGAACAGCAGCAGAATCACCAGAAATGGCAAGGAGCGGTTAGGAGTTAACGGCAGTTGGGAAGCAGGTCAGTGCTGTGAAGTGCTGCAGTGCACCTTGGTCGCTGTCTGTAGAGGACACGTGAAGGTCTGAAGCCACAGGAGAATTTCCCTGGCTGTGGAGTTTCCAGCACTGGTTCTCTGCCACCCCTGAGACAAGGCAGTGGACATGGAAGGGAACAGATGTGAAAGCTGTCTTCTGCACCCATGGAATAATCTAGAGCTGTTCCCAGCTTCTCCCCTCAGAGTCTATTTTGTAGCTTCTGGTTTCTTTCTGCCAAAAATGGGGTGTGAAAGGAACCCCACTGTCCTCATGGTGGCCTTTGTACTTTTAAATTAAAATATTCTGTTTTCCCCTGGAGATTGTAGTGAATCTGTTGCATTCCCAAGAATGTTTCTTCTCCCTGGAGCCATATTCTGTCCTTCATTCTGGTCTGGATTTCTTCTAGACAGCAGTTATCTTTCCCATGGAACAGAACATTTCTTAGAGAGCAGCCAGGAAAGAATCCTGCCTATGAGCACACAGTGCTGGAGCAGCTACTGAAGCTTGTTGTACATCACAATACTGTCAGCACTGGCTCTTCTTCTGTTAGCAGGTTTCTGGAGCCAAGAGAAGGCTGAGCCGCTGAGCACTTTCAGAAACCTCCAGTACCTCCATCAGTGCATGGTGGCAGGCTGCCTGCGGAACGGCGCTCTGCCTCTCTGCTGGATCGGAGCAACACCAGCCCACAGCCTCTAGACACCAAGGGAGCATGGAAACAGCATTTTGCTCTTAGTATCAGATTGCCTAGTACTGAAGTCCTCCTCTTTTCTCTGCTGCTGAGATTTACTGTCAGTGAGGCTTTTCTAATTAGCCAGGCTCTTGTTCCTACCTTTCAGTCACAAGGAAGCCCTGTTCTGCAAACCTGGGGTCGGCATAGCTCTGTTTCGCAGTCACTTCTGACTGCTGAGGGAGAATTGCAGGTCTCCTTCTGCCCTCAGGGAAGAGAGCTGCTGAAAGGCACCTCCTCCTCAGGGTCTTTTGCAGAATGACCTCCCCTGGCATCACAGCCCGGGTCTAGGGAACTGAAGCCTCAAAACCTGAGCAGGGTGAGAAATGTGTAACTTCTGGAGAATGCTGGAGCCGACATGGTGTTTCAGAGCCAGCCTCTATTCTTAGAAAAGTGGTGAAAGTCACGAATTAAAAATAAGATCCAGTGTAATGCTAGCAAAGAGTCGTATTCATGGTATTCCTGTGAGTAAATCCCTCAACACGAACTGGCTTGACTTCAGGCTGAGAAACACTCTACTAAAATAAAGCCCAGCTGTGAGGCATCCACAGTACGGGTCTGAATGGGAGAGAAGTGCACATCGTGCCTGCCGTATCAGAAGCTCTCGGTGGAGTGAGCAACCCCTTCCCTTCCTTCCCCCCAGAACGCGTGCCTGTGGTTCTCAAGGGCCGCTGTAGGAGTTACCCAATGCAGGAATGAAATCTGATGTGTATATTCCGTCTCCTGAAAATCCCCCCGACAGTTGTGTGGCTGCTGTTCTTCTCTCTGGTGGGGACTGGATGCTGCCTTTATACCGTTCACAGCTGTCCCTGGCTTGCGACTGGGTTACCTAGTGTTTTAACTCGTAATCTCTATGTCTTGACATATCCCTTTTAGGGTTGTGTATAGTAAACAAAGAGCCAGTTTCCGGCTGGCTTTGAGCAGGGATGGTCACAGATCCATGTTCATGGGTTAGAGCATGGATGAACTGTGTGGGGAGCACCTGACCCATAGCTTTTTCATCAGGAAAACCACAGGACTAGCTGTATTCAAATGCTGTTCATCTGCTGCTTCAGGGCTGTGGGGATTTTGAGGTTTCCTTTAGAAACACCTTTTATTCTTTACAGCCACGGCTGGATGTAGGGCATAATCCTTTCCCATCTGGGTCACTCAGAATTTTTCCAATAGCTTTAACTGGAAGAAGCTGAGACCTTTAAGTTTCCTCTTGCAGTTACTCGGGTCGATGCGAACGTTAATTAGGATCATGCCAACCAGTGAAATACTCGATCATGTAATGCTCTGTCTCTGGAGCTGATCTGGTGGCTTTACTCACCATGTAACTCACCCCCACCCATGAATCCAGTCCCACCGGGGTGAACTGAAGCACGTGTGTGTGTGTTAGGCTGCCGATGGCGCGCTGTGCAAACGTGATTAATGGTGAGTGATGAGTGAAGAATGGTAAGTGGTTGCATGGCCCGGCCGAAAGGAAGGTCTGAGTGGTGCCTGTTGACTCCTGAGGCTTGCGCTGCCCGGTGATGGCAGCGGGAGTCTTGCATGAGCTATTCCTCCTCTAGTGAAGTTGTATGATCGTTCTGTCTAGTGTATTTAAACGGTAAAGGAGTTTTACACAAGCGGCATGTCTCATTCTGGTTTCATGCTACCGTTTTATGCGGAAATGAGTTAGCTAAACCTGAACAACAGTGAGAAGGTAAAGGAAGCCGGAAGTCAAAGAAGTCAAGAGCATTAATAATTCAGATAAAAGACAGAAGCACCTAGTGAAGATTGCACGGTTTATTGTTAGTAAAAGTTCATTATGAAATTGGCACAACACATAAAAATAGACCTGTGGTGAATGGTACATATTCCTGTTACTGCCTGGCCGTTCCGTGCACACCCTCGCTTTTGGAAGGCAGAGGGTAATGAAGAGAAGACATCTCATCGGCTGACTGCGAAACCAGTGTTACTGCCACAAAGAGCTGCGCTTTCTGTGGAGTCTGTCAAATGGAGAGTGCATACAGAAATAGTCCTCCATTCGTACTTAAAAATAAACTCAGTTTTAGAGTATGCCCCAGCTGAAAATAACTGGAGAGGAAGAGCTAGAAATACTCCGTTTCTTATGGACCTATTTCCATGGAAGTCAAAGGGATTTTTGCTGTGGACTTCAAAAGCAGGAGAATATAGTTCCGTATTGACAGACAGATGGACAGGCCTAGCAACAGAAGCTAGGGAGGACCTGTGATGAAGTATGAGTTGATTATTTTGATCTTGCACATACTGCTGAATCTTCCTGTAGTCATTGTGAATGTTCGTAACAGCTGTGATTGCTAGGAGGAGCTGGGAGGGCGTATCAAAGCCAAATAAAGTGTCTTCAGTTCATTTTTGGTCCTTGTTTAGGCTGGCCTTGGTTCTAACCCCACACACCATTCATTGCAACATGAGGAATCAGAACAATACCCACTATCACAAAAAAATCCCACCAGGTCACTAACTGTTTCTAGACTTCTGCAGCTTTTCTTCCTAACTGCCGTGCTTTCTGCGGAGAGCGTTTCGGGCTGCCCTCGGCCTAGCTCTTGTTCCTCGTGCTGTCAGAGCCGTTCCGGGGTGCAGGGGGGTTACTCAGAGCCGCCAGTAACTGGCTCAGCAGAATTGCAGTTTGCTGCATGGTGAGGTCGCTGTGAGCAGCCTTGCTGCAGAAAGCAGCGCTGTAGATTTCTCGTGGACAGGAGGCAAGGTGAGCCCCACATCAGATACGCTGCTGGAATGTCCGTGGGGGCAAAAGTTACTTCTTACTCCTCTATTTTCCTATTATTTATTTGGAAGCCTGTTTCAAAGAAGGCGAGTAGGAACGTGAAGCCATTCATGCCTTCCAAACTCTGAAGCAATGCTGGTTTTTTGCTGTGTGCCCTGGTACGGGGTTGCAGAAGGTGGCAGCTAACAGTGTGACAAATGCCCACCCCAGGCAAACTGCCGTGCAGCATCATGGCCTCTGCTCGTCTCTGAATTGCCCACCACCTCCCTCTTAACTCCTGCTCTGCTAGGACTGCAGCATGTTGTGCTACCCCAGCCCTGCTACCAAGCTTGAGAGTGCTCTGGCTGCTCTGTTCTTGTTTCCTCCTCGGCTGTCTCTGAATTGCCCACCACCTCCCTCTTAACTCCTGCTCTGCTAGGACTGCAGCATGTTGTGCTACCCCAGCCCTGCTACCAAGCTTGAGAGTGCTCTGGCTGCTCTGTTCTTGTTTCCTCCACAGCGAGTAGTTATTAAATCCCGGAAGATAAAAATCTCAGTGTTGCTATTAAAATCTCAGGGCCTCAGCCTCACAGCAGGAGAGTGACAAGGGTGGAAAGCTGGCAAGCTAAACGATGAATCAGGCTCTCCCTTTGGTTTTCAGGATGTTTACTCAAAACAGCCCTCAGCCTCGAGCAGCTGCCACATTCAACTGGTTTAGCAATATTACGCCTATTTCTTCTCAAGCCAGTCAAGGAGGGTAAGGAGAACATAATGTACGTTAGTGCAAGTTCACATAGACAACACATGAATATTCAGTACAAAACATTCTTCCAAGGTGGGGCAACCATTTCCAATTGTGCCACAAAAAGAAGGTATTTTGTAACATTTTTAACAACTTGGCTGTGAAAAAGTGTTTCTGTGAAATATGTTCAGACACAGACTACCTCACGTGATACTGAAGTGTTTCAAGGCTCTGAGTAGGCAATGACCTCTTTATTTTATATTGCCCTCCGCCCCCCTCCCCATAAATAAGCTTTATTACAGCAAATTCCGAACATAACTAAATAATTTGGTTGTAGTTTTTTTGGTTGGATTTTTCACTTTTTCCTCTTTGGAAAAAATAGAGCTATGCTGAGTTGAGTGATTCCACTCCATGTGGGTTTTACCCATTCAAGGCTTCTTTCATTTCAGAATTTCCTCATTCAGAGGAAACCACAGAAATATTCAGCTATTAAATTCTAGAATAAGATTTCAAAAGTTGGTTCACAGCTCGCTTAGTCCTGAAGTACTGCAACTTCCAAGCTCACAGACTACTTGTCCCTACTGAAAAGCATTTTGAAAACCTAGCCCAGTTTGGAAACAGTCTTACTTCAGGTCTAGTAAACATATATGCAAAAGAAGAACCGACTAATTCCTAAATTGTGGGGACTAAAAAATGCGGATATAAAGTTTGCAGCACAGTCTCCCATCTTCAGCATTGGGATTTGGCTCAAAGTCCAACTGAATAGAAACATTTAAGGCCTCGGTTTTCTCTGACTTCCACTGCCCAAGGAAGTGTTCAGCAGCTGCTGTTGAACACAATCAGCCAACGTAAGCCAAGCACGCATGGAACAGCCCTGGGCTGCACAGACATCATCCTGCTTTCACCTGCTGTAGCTTGGTGCTGCCCAAGAGAAAAAGAAAAATAAAAAGGCTTCCAAACTGGGGTTAGACAGACAAATAGATGTGGAAGCCTTAACTATGACTTTCTGCCCTTTCCTGAGCTCTCAGCCAAACCACAACCCATCAGAAGTGGGTTCACAGCCCTTCTTGCCTGGAAGCCTGGCTCAGAAACCGCAACAGGGCAGAATCGGGTGGTGGGCACCACGGTTGGTGAGGTTCTGCAAAGGCCCATCAGGTTCTTAAAAGCTTTCTCTGGAGACAGAAAACTACTGGAGTGGGAACAAACAGGAGTGCCCAGCACAGTGGGTGGGAAAAGAGGTGAGGCACCATCACTGGGCCCTTGCTTCTGACACGGTGCTTCGAGTTCATCCCTGGTGTACACTGTGCCAAGCTCGTGCAAGAGACGACAGGTCTGAGGGCTGCACTAACCTACCGGGAATCTCAAGTGGCTGAAAATTCAAGTCAGCCAAATTGCTTTCTCTTTCTCTTCAGTAAAGGTGTGAAGGGAAGATCTCTCCTGGTGTCCTGTCAGGTTTTGTGCTGCTGTAGGGCTGTGGTGCTACTGAGTTCAGTAAAGGTGTGAAGGGAAAATCTCTCCTGGTGTCCTGTCAGGATTTGTGCTGCTGTAGGGCTGTGGTGCTACTGACTCTCTCCAGCCTCCTACTTCTGGCCTAGTGGACTAGCAGGACACCCTCAGGCAGTGGCACTGCATCAGCAAGCCTGGCTTTACATATTTAGTTGGAGAAAGCACTGGGCAGGGAGGGTGCTAAATCTCCCTCCGAACAGAATTCATCTTCTGCCTGCATCTGCTTTAGAACCATAGAGTATTTCCAAGCTGGAGAAAAATCCAAACACCTCACGTGGAAGCACCTTTCCCTTGGATTTTTATTACCATCATCATGATTTTTAAGAATATATTTGGTACCAAAACACTGTCAGCATTCTTTATACAATGGAAAACGACACAGTCATTGTGTATCCTGTAAAACAGTAAGAACAGAGCAGAACAGGAACATTTCATATCAAGATTCAATCTGGAGTACAAATAGAATCTGACATACAACTTAAAAGCCACGCACCAGATAAAAAGATCACCTGGAAAATAACAGGTTCTCTCTCAATTTGGAAGGAGGAGGAAGAGTCAGGGAACGTCAATGTTAAGGCTAAAAATGTCATTTTCCACTCATATTTTCTAAGCAGCAGCCTGATTCTTAGCTCCTCTGCAGCAGCAGCAACACGCCCCTGGCTTTACAAAGAGATTTGCACTTGCATGAAGTAAGAATCAGGCTTCTGTGCTCAGAGGACTCTGATTGACCTCAGCAGGCTTTGGACTAGAGCCACAGCTGGAATTTCAGCTTGCAGTCTAAGGCTCTTAACTGCAGGCCAAACCAGTGCAACAGGAGGCTTTGCAACTGGTGTTCTGCCCTGAACTTCGGGAATTCCGGTTGCTTCAAACCACAGCAGGTTTAACATAGTTCTGCTTGTGAGATTCTTCTGTCTTTTTTTTTTTTTAAATACTGTGCTGCAAAGGCTGTTTTTGTATTCTGTGTCTGAGAAAGTCCCTATATTACATGTTTCCAAAATTGCCTAAATATATGTTTCTATCATGATTGTAACTACTCAGAAAGACCTGCCACAGTCTGTTGTGAGCAGCCAAGGAGAAAAGTGTCTTCAGTCCTACAGAAGTCGAGAAGAGTGGCCGTGTTCGCTTACAGTGCAGCGCAAGGACTGTGTTTATGTAGCTATACCTACTACTTTAAAAGCTACTTGGAAAGTTACTATTCATGTGCAGTAGCTGATTTTCAAGCATTAATAACTTGGCTGTCTAGACAAGTTTTAATTGTCATATCAAAGGGCGAGTATGTTCTCAAACAAGCGCAAAACATCTCCCATCTCCCCTGGAAGGAGGCCGGTTCTCTTTCTGAACTAAGAGACTGCCAGATGGAACTTCTTCTCAGGCTGTAAAAGCACAGTTAAACCTACAAATGTGCCATTATTGACTTTAACTCAAACCTACCCTGTGCAGCAAAGTTAGTAAGCCCTGAAAAACAGTTTCTAGTGATTGTGCAGAGTTCCCCCCACCCCCACCACCTACCATGCCCACATTTTCCCAGGGCCTAGAGGGCTCCATTAAAACATAACTAAAGGTTCGATAGGAAACAGGATTTTTCAAGAGTTTACCCAAAGAACCTAAGACATTTTGTACATTCAGAATGTTTACACTTTGCCGTTCTTCACCATCAGTAAGAGTGTTCATTTTCACTAACAGTACATACAATGAGTATAAATAAATAAACTACAGATAAGCTTTAAAAACTGTATTAACAATACGTTGTGCAAAAACTCGTAACAATCTACATTCTAGGCAAATACCCTGACTAAAACATACAGGCTGTGTCCTCACACCCTCATTCGGTTTTTGCACAGTCCTTGGGCCAAATCAGCGGCTGGGAGCAATCGGCAAAATTCCACTGCAAGCCTGGGAGGCGATTCCGATTTACACCAGCGGAAGAGCTGGCCCGCAGGCGTGTGCAAAAACCCCACAGAAATCAATGGGAATTGTGCTTGGCTAAGGACGAGACAGTTTGATTGTACCCTGTTCACGTGAGCGGAGGGTTTGTCATCGATTTCCATGGCATCAGGCTCAGGCCCCGGGTAAGGACGACAGCACGTGGCCCTGTGTGGTGCTGCGCTACTCCAGTGCAGAAACAATATTTGCAAAAGAAAAACTTCCTGGTGCTGTTGTCGCTGCCCGTCAGTAACTGCTTTTAGCGCTGCGCTTCAGCAATTGCCTGTGAGAAACTGTGATTGTGAGATTTGAAACAAGACTGCGAGTCTTTCAGAATCCAATTTGATTCTCCAGTGCGGGTGGGCTATTTTGCTCCAAGAAAAACGGCTCAGTGTCTATTAACCAACAATGTTCTTCATTAGGATAAACAACAGCCCGGTTCATCGGCACAAGAGTGAAGAACCGCATGCGGAAAAAGAACGGGGGGCAGCCTTCCTACCATAGCTGTGTCCAGAGCCGGCTGTCGCTTCTCCAAATGGACGATAGCACCCAAGCCGATTTGGAATCTGCGGTCCTAGCAAGCTCAGCCAAGTTTTGTAAGCTGGAGATCTCCATTGATCTTTATCGTGTCGATTGCTGACAGTGTTTCAATACGGTGGTAAAAATCAAAGAGCTGATGTCCATCCACAAATATTCTAAACCGGGGATGCTCGCAAAGGATCTCAACCTGTAAAAAATAAAACAATGAGGGATGTGGTCCTCAGTGTAACTGGGAACTTACTTCAGAGACTACAAAGAGCACTCCGTTAGCCTTTACCTAGTGCTGGCGTGTGCATTTTGCTACTTACATGCCACCTAACAGCCGGGGCTGAGGGGAGTTTGCCTCAGCGACACCAGTTACACTGTGGTGGATCTGCTTCTACTTTGCAGGGACCGTAATCCAATCTCACGCTGCTGTGGTGGGATGGACTCTGGAACTCAGTCAGTCCCACTGGCACTGGAGAGGTTTTGCCTCTTGGAATAATGCCAGAAACAGACTCAAACTGCTAATTACAGGGGGAAAAAATTATATCTCCAACCCAGATGTTGCACTCCGCTGTTGCTACAGCGGGATTTTTTTGCTGCAGAATGAGGGGGCAGTTCCCTCTGCAAAGCTTTCCACCCTTCAGTTCATTTACTGGAAGAGAGTGAACACAAGGGGAGAGAGAAGTTTGCCCTCCCCTCCCTCACAGTCAGTGCCAAGCCGGCTGAGCCCAAGCCCAACCAACTGAGCAGCACGTTGCACCGGGAGAAGCGGCAGCGGACAGTCCAGGCGAGAGTAAGCTCCTGGGGAGCTGGTAGTGGCAGCACGTCACAGGGAC
>NW_010425163.1:20544-22899 GCF_000710305.1 Buceros rhinoceros silvestris
AACTGAGCAGCACGTTGCACCGGGAGAAGCGGCAGCGGACAGTCCAGGCGAGAGTAAGCTCCTGGGGAGCGGGTAGTGGCAGCACGTCACAGGGACGCCCCCGTGCTGCCACGTAGCTCCCGTGTCACTGCGGCAGGTGCATCCAGCCTCAGGCCTTGTTATGTAAAAGCTATGGTTAGCCTCAGCGCCGCTTATGATCCATCTTCACAGATCACCCTGGGCCACGCCACAGCGGTAATGGGACTGGGTCACAGTCATGGGCCAGAACACTTGACTGTCTTACTCACTGAGACTATCAAAGGTACAGAGTCAGTAGGAGCCTAAGTTCCATTTGTGAGGAAAAAAGGAGGGAAAAAAAGAAACCTCAAACCTAAAAGAACTCCCTTTCTAGAGTATCTCATGGCAAACGTGCAATATTGCTGTCCTCCACCGTCAGCGGTCATTAGTGGGACACCCACAAAACATGCTCTGGGTAATGTCTGGCTTGTCTGAGGGCCCCGCCACCACCCACTGTAGCAGGCAGCAGAACCATCTCAGCCAGAGCAGGACTGAGCCTCCAAGCCCTTTCAAGCATGTTTCCCACCTGCCCCAAAGGGAGCTGCCAGTTCTGATAGGAGGGTTTGTAGAAGCAAGTGGAGTGCAACCAATTTGTGGCAAACCCAGTCATAAACACCCCCTCAAAGCCCAAGCATCTGGGGAGATGGTGAGCTTTTGGGTTGGGGGAGATTATCTAGGGGGCAAGAAGGATTAAGAGAGTTTGGCAGCTGGTCCGAGCGTTGGCAGTTAGCAGAGGGGACAGCGAGGTTTGTAGGAGGGGTGGGGAGGAGGAGGAGGAGGAGCGTTTTTCTGGGTCAGCCGCATGGAGAAGGCATACACCTTTTTTTTCCTCAACCTTGTGAAGCCACTGAGAGAGAACAGCCCTCTGCAGCTGTATACTTTGTTAGTCCTGATTCGCAAAGACATCTTCACATAACCATAAACAGTACAGATGGGAATCTGCTTCTAGGTCAATCCAGTCCAGCCCTCGCACCATGGCATTTCCACAGACACCACTCCCGAGTGACTACAGGCTTCAGTTTGAGAGGAGGTTTAATCCCAGGGTTCAGCAAGGAACACCACCATTGCTTAGCTGTTTAATCTGCTAACACGAAGGGCTACAGGCAGGCTGAGTGTAACACCCCTGGAGACAAAGGATGAACAAGATCCTTATTAGCTGCACTAAATTGCAAACACTATGTCCATTAAAAAAAAGATCAGAACTTACAGAGTATTTGCATTCTCCAGTAATCACTCGTAATGCAGTAATAACATAGAGGTACTTTTTAATGTATAGCTATAAAACTAAGCTCAGGAAGTGCGCTTCACAACACAGTACTACAGCTCCGACTTGTCATAGCACCCTGGCGTGGTGTTCGCAGCCCCATCTGAACTGCAGCAGCGGGATCTCCACACACCTCCCGATCAATACAAACAACGCGGCAACCGGTGTCTGAACCAGAGAAGCGCGATTTCACAAGAGGAGAGTCGGGTTCTGCTGTGGCTCTGATTACACGGCGCTTTGTCACACACGGTGGTCAGCCTGGTACTCACCCTAAAAGGCTGGTCCGGTATAAACGGGAAGTAAGGGATCGACGACTGCTCTTCCCCCCATTCTCCAGCTACACAAGAGTTTCTGACAAACTGTCTGTCTGTAAACATGGCTTTCAGTTCAATGGCTACATCTGCAGGAGGATCTTCCGACTCCCCGCACGTCAGGCTGATGCCAAAGCTGCAACGCAAACAGAACGGCTTGCGCTCAGCCAGACACCAGCAAACCAGCCCCACATGCCGCTGGTCTCATTGCTCAGCCATTGACGGGCTGGTGGCATGGGGGCAGGGGTGACATCTCAGCTAGTTCAGGGAATGCTCCCAAAGCTCAGCAGGGACACGAACATGGTTATAGCATATATATAGATACGCGTGCGTGTGCACTGTGCATGTATGTCTATGTATGTGTGTATATATGCTGCTTTGGTCTCGAGTGAAACGCTGGGAAACAGGATCCCTTCAAGAAACGCCCCCTCTACGGGTCAAAGGAGAAATCAGCTCGCTATATTTAAAGCGATAAAAATAATCCCTCTCCAGAAAGGAGGGATCTGTGTGTGTGTGTGTCGGTGTGTGTGTGAGGCCTCCCCCGAGCCCACTCCCCGAACCCGGCGCCCCGGGGCGGGCAGCCCTGCCCGGCCGTTACCTCTCGGGGTTGAGATCCACTATGCCCATAACTAAGATCTTCTTTCCCGGCCTCATTCCTCCTTTGATGTGCCCACAGAAGGGGACGATCTGGAAAGGACAGAGGGGAGGGTGGCGAGGGTCACT
>NW_010425163.1:23132-23332 GCF_000710305.1 Buceros rhinoceros silvestris
CAAAGCCCCCCATCACGGTGATTTACCAGGCGAGGGAAGTACACGTCCGCTTGCACCGGGGATCCCAGGGAGTTGTTTAAATGCCCGTCCTCTATCTTCTGCAGGTAGAAAGGAGAGCGCTGAGGCAGCGACAGGCGGAGCCCTCCCCGGGTCCCCCCCCGCGGCTCCGCGCTCCGCTCCGCTCCGCTCCGCTCCGCAGG
>NW_010425164.1:0-12132 GCF_000710305.1 Buceros rhinoceros silvestris
GTGGGGGCTGGTCTCTTCTCCCATGTGACAAAGGACAGGAAGAGAGGAAATAGCCTTAAGTTGTGCCAGGCAAGATCTTGGTTGGATATCAGGAAGAACTTCTTTACAGAGAGGGTTGTGAGGCATTGGAACAGGCTGCCCAGGGAGCAGGGCAGACCCCTTCCTTTAACAGACATGTAGATGTGGTGCTGAGGGACAGGGTTTAGAGACCCTGACAGTGGAGGGAGAACAGTTGGTCTCTTCCAACCAGATGATTCTGTGCTACCACTTGATTTTTACGGACTGCACAGCTAGGAGGAAAGCTTGTTAGTACTCTTTGCAATAAGAAGCATATATATGTTTCAGGATTTTAAGGTGACACAAAAATAATTTCAGCTCTTCAGGTCTTAAATTTCAAACATACAAAACGATACTGAATTCTGAAAAAATTGTTTCCTCTCACCCTGCAAAGCTTTAAGTACAAGTATTTTCAGCTCACATGGATTCAGTTTTGCTTATAAACTCTGCTTAGCTTACCTGTGATGAAGTCCTCTGAGTTTACAGCTTTCAGTCAGCATCATTGTCACCTGTACCTCTGAGGCTTGATCTAGTTAAAAAGTAAAGGAACGACAGATACAGCTTTGGAAATGAATCAACATGTTAATTCAAATTTGATCCAGATTTGTAAGTCAGTTGAGGTCATTTGAGCACAAACAGAACTTGTTTGCCTACTTGTAAACTGGCATTTAAAAAAACTCAAACAAGTAAGCCAAGTTCTAGGGAATACCTCTGCTTAAACAAATGCTATGAAGCCAAAAAAAAAGAAACAAAACACACTCCAGGTGCTGACAGACTGTACTTTTGCCACTTCCTGACAGCTTCTGGGCAAGCATGAACTGCCTGCCCTAGGCAGCATGGGTCCCATCCTACACATGGGGCTGGGGCTGCTGGAAGAAGGGGAGCATGGCATGCATTGCCCAAAAGCACAGAAGTGTTCAGCAGCAAACCAGTGTCTTCTGAATTACCAGTACAGGCTTCTGCAGATTACTTCGGCACTGATGGAGACCATTTATTTCTAGATCTACTTATTCACTGTTCTCTACTTGAAACACTTGACTCTTGGAAACCTTAGAAATGTTTGCTGTTCTCTTCTTCAACTAAATTTTTTGTTGTTGTTGTTGCCAGCTAAAATTCAAGCACCTCTGATAACTCCAGTAACCCACAGCAATCAGAACATCTAAACAGCAGAAACAAAAGTGTCGCCTGTAACTCCTTCCCCACAAATATTTTTGTGTTTGGTTTTCCCCACTCTGGTAGCAGGAAGCAACAGAGAAGCTTAAGACAATTTAAATCAGAGCTCTCACCATCCTGCCCTCCTCATACCTGGGTGCATTTTCTGTCCCTGCTTTGTGCTAGAACTAGTACTGGAGTGCCTAGGCAGCAAGCTACCACAGGAGAGAGCACCACAAAGGCCAGTCAGCTTTCCTTGCTGCATTAGGATAAATTTAAGCATTACTGATGAGCCAAACCACTGCCCTAGGAGGAAAAAGAGGAGAGAACTCATCTAGTCTTTTCCCTTCTTCATGGTTGTACCCTCCTCCCCATATTGGTTCTGACTCCCTTTCCTAATTGAACTTTAACCCTGCAAAAGAAAATATGACTTTTCATTGAGTTAAGAGCGGTGAACGTGGCCAGTGCAGGTGAGTACAAGGTAAGGAAAGCAAGCACAAAGCCCAGAGGGAGCGTGTCGCCTCCCCCTCATGGCAAAGGCAAGCTAAACAGACAGGCTTTGACCATAACAAACTGGCACTTAGCCTTCCAGATCTGCTGGAAGTGGAGACAGCTTCAGGCACAGCACAGCTTCTGCCTAAGAAGGGTTCATAAAAAGAGAAATCACATAATTTGAGAACCAGTGAGCCACAAAACACTGGCTGGATTGAGAAAGTTCCCCTAAGTCAGGGAAAGGAATGATATCCCAAGGCAAACTACTTCAAAGGCTACTTTACCACTCTGGCTCAGGAGATGAGAAAGGAGGCCTGCCTTCCTGAAAGCACACGGCACTAAAAAGTTGTATTTCCTATAATTCAGGAAATGGAATTATAAATGCAGATACAGGTCCCAGCCAGAGGCACTGAACCCTGAGCATGCTTGGAAATCCCTAAGAAGCATCACTACCTAGACCCTGCACAGGCTGGAAGGACCAAGACCACCAAAAGACCAAACAGCACTTGAGAGAAGTCCAGACACAGGGGTGCCTTTAGATTATTGACAATTACGGCTGCACTACATTATGGGATGAAGTGAAATGCTCTATTTCCTTGTATTTGATAGCAAGTATGTATGGGGAGAAGGTACAATCAGGATCTTGCAGTGCAGGAGATGTTTAAGTAATGGCCAGTTGAAGCCTCTAGTTTGTACTCCAACACACAGAAGGCATGAGAAAGAGAAGATGCTACCTACTGTGCAGCAACAGCAGTCAAATGTTTTATACATGATGAATTTGATATGTAGGAGACAGACTTCAAAAGGCTTGTACACAAGTAAAAAAACCCAAGATGCTAGATTAAAATGGAGTTATATAGGCATGAATGGTTGAACCATCCAGCTGTTAAAGGCAAGGAGCATTACAAGTAGGTGTGTAAAAGCATGCTCTAAGAAGGTATAGGAACTGCCAGCATCCTGCTAGCACACAACTTCAGGTTTAAATGTATTAATTACTAGAACTCAAAGACCACACCTCTTCAGTCCAGCATCTGAGAAAGGGAGGAAAGAGATTACTAGGTGTGGGTTTAAGCTGATTACCTTGCTTATACACCCTTTCGCTCTGTGTCTTGCTTAACTGGTTTGCTTTTAATTGTAAGAGCCATCAAAGCTCTAAATCAGAGATTATTTAAGACTGGCTTTAAAAATCTACAGAACGAGTTAATCTGGTTCAGACAATGCACCTATTATCTCTTCACAGTAATGCTGCAAGAGACACCACTCTTCTGCTGATGCCTTTCCCTTTCCATCATGCAGGGTGTTTTTCGGCAAGTCACTGCTACATTTCATTATTTTCTTTCAGCTCAGAAACACTACACCATTGTTGCTGAGCACCCAAAAGTATGATTGACTCCCGTTCAAGTATATACGGAAATCTAAACCTTATCTTGTGAAACAGTCCTAGCATCCGTATTGTGTTTTCTTATCAATATGATTTCCTTGTTTTCTGTATGGAAAAAATGTACACAACACCAACAAATTCAACACACGCACAATAAACAATAGCAGTACAAGGCTAATCCTCCTCTAACTTAAATCAGTGCCATACAATTTTATTATTGTGGTTTTGTACTAAATATAATTCAAAACAGAATATAAATCACCACTTCTTTGAGCAATTCTACTCAAAAGCGGGTAAAAAAACCCATCAAAATACAGTTCAACAGTTACCATTGCAATTAGACTTCCTTTTAAGGCTATTTTGTTTAAATGTGGTTTTTTTTGTGTAACTAAAGAAACTCTGCCATATTTAGTAGATTATAACTACTTTTGAGCATCCAACAGACAGATTTTCACAGATTAGAAAGAAGGTGATTTTGGCAATAAAGGACCTGGTGAACCTGACCATCCTGCACTGAAAACCCTTAAAAGCAATCCAGAAAATCGAC
The DNA here is from genome assembly GCF_000710305.1 of Buceros rhinoceros silvestris. Lineage (NCBI taxonomy): Eukaryota > Metazoa > Chordata > Aves > Bucerotiformes > Bucerotidae > Buceros > Buceros rhinoceros. The sequence continues at coordinate 3,630 of NW_010425164.1, forward strand.
AGCATTTCCGGCTTCGACATGAGAAATACGCAGTCCTAGGGCAAAGCCAGGGACAGCTGCAAGCCAGCAAGTCTGGCTTCGTGAGACATTTTTACGACATACAAAAGTGAATCCTACAGATTTCATTTTTCCTGCCTGGACCGAAGTGTAATCCTGTACCAAAACCATCTATCAAATCTTCAGCCATTACATGTAAGCACACACACAGGCATTTTATTCACAGAATTGTTCTGCATGGCTGCACAAACAAGACCTGGGGAACGATCTTGTGAACACACAAGAATGCTCACAGGCTTTTGCAGCCTGTTTTTTCTCTACTGGATCTATGAAGTAATTTGTTATGCCACACACACAGCTCAAGAGAGAGGAATGGGGGGAAAGCTCTCACAGAGCCAGAAACCTCTTAAATTAGAAGAGCAACTTAAAGCCATGACAGAGGCGGTCATAGCCTCCCATGCATTAAAGCTGCGAATCAGGAAACAGCCCCAAGTTTAAGTCAAACACTCCAGGGCAAGGCAACAAAGGCTTGTTGAACAACTTCTTCAAAGCCCTAAAAAAACCTAAACTTCCCTTTGAGTTATTAACACTATTGGTGATGAAGAATACTTCAGTGCTCAACTCACACAGTTGCAGCCTGATGATCATGAGGTGTAGCCAGGTCAGTGCTTCTTAGCCCTGAAAGAGCATCATCTATTCTCACAAGGCTATCATGTACCAACAGCTGAGTAACTGAACAGGAAATACTTCAGGTCACATGAATTAAGAGAAAAAATTAATACTGAGTAGTAATTTAAATGTTGCACTAGGACCAAGAAGATCCACCTTTCAGAAGGTGCTTAAAACCTAGACTATATGAGATAGATATAAATGCATTCCAGAACCAGGAAGATGCTTTTAAAGCACTCGTTTTACTCAAGAGCCTGGCTGTGAAAGTCTACCCTAAGGCACAGAGCAAGAACAAGCTAGGATTTCAAGCTTTGATATGCCTGCAAATTTATCTCATGATATTATGTTATTTGAATATAGCCAGGCACAATGGGGGTCTTGGCACTACTATTTTTATATAAGAGGCTAAACTTTCCACACAATTCTGGCAAGTGTGACGTGCTGAGGCCCTTCCTGGTTCATGAGGTAAAAGAGCAGCTATTTGATTTTTACTAACTTCTCAAAGCCCATCTGCAAAACTGCATTTAAAAAATCTTTGTTCATTATCACTCATCGGTCACATGAATCACTGTAACACATCAAAAAAATCTCTGGGAAGTTTTGTGATGACATTAACATTGCAGCAATTTGCTTACTCCAAAACTGAGCACTCGTGACAACTGCAAAGCATCTCACTTTACATTTACTAGTTGTATTGGAATAGAGTTACTACACACCTCAAATTACTTACTAGAGAAGAACAGCAGTGATTACCTGGATATTGCAATGGGTTACCCAATTAGTTGGATGGCTTTCAAGAACATTTTAAGTCAGACCTAGCATCTCAAAATAGCAAAGAACAGCACTACAACTTAAAAGACTTTAGATTGTAACACGGTCACTGAAAGCCATTTCTTCAAACAAAAGACAAAGCAAAGTCTTAAAAGAAATATAAGGTTTAAAAAAATTCAAATCCAGAGCCCTTTCATACCTTATGACGGGCAGTAACACGCAGCAATTTCTTTTACCACTCCTATAAGAAGCAGTTCTGCAAACACCAGAGCTAGGAAGTCTAAGGCTTCTAATACACACGTTTCCTGACAGCAGTATTTAAAACATATTTTACCTGAAGCTTTCCTCACCTTTGGACCACTGTAACATCTTATTCCCATGTGAACTTCCTTCTCTCTCAAACTGCAAGCTAATATTCCCCAACATCAGAAGGCTTATATGACCTATTTTCTATATGGCTATCTGTTTCACAAAGCTTCTATTACCCTTATTACCTTTCAAACTTGTAGGCTTTGCTGAATATACTGTGACAAAGTCCACAAGCTCGTTATTAAAGGGTGAAAACATACCGGAGGCACAATGTTCACAGACTGTGTCCATAATAATTGAGTGTAGTACTAGAGCCGCCTGAACATTCAGCTTCAAGTAAGAAATGCTCCCAGTATCAACACACCCTTTTTAATTACTGCTGTTTCTGCAGAACAATTAATTATGTAAAATTTCTCCCAAGGCAGAATTCAATTCTAGTTCAAAGAGAACACGTTCTTGAATACTGCTTTAACCCTTCTGCACAAGCCTCTGGGTTTTTGGAAGGAATTCAACACTCAAAGACTATCCTGAGTTCACAACTGTTGTACACGACATTTCTAAATACAGCTAGCAGACATTTTCAGAACCTTCCTTCGACAGAAGAATGAACTGCTTAAGGAATGCAAGTAGCCATAGGTACAAGGGAAAGTATATACACAAAAATACTTAGACTTTAAATCTTCAAGAGACCCCAACAGTTACACAGTGACAAGTCACGCTAGAAGCACATTCAATGGCTTTCTCTCTACCACAGAAGTGCGGGAAAACCACCTCGCTCCTGTTCGGCTGCACGTGCAACTCTGGAGAGCTCCAGATAATGCTCAGGTAATGGCTATACTTTCACGCATCCATGTCTACCTGCTTTTCAAGGCAACCACGCATCCTACAGAATTCAAATAAGGAAGATGCTCAGGCATACATGCACAAATGTCATCTTAAGGAGATTACAACACAGAACACTATGCTTAGTGCTGTAAAAATGTCAATAGAGCGGGATTTCTCCTCCAATCTTAAATAGTAAGGCTATTTACACTGAAATGTTTGTTTCCACACCACAACTGCACAAGTTTATTTTCCAAAGCAATGCAGTTCATATTTTTAAATTCAAGACTGATTTTAATATATTCTGGAATTGATTCAACATGACACTGCTAAGAGGCGGAATGCTGTTCTGGTTTTCCTCCATTACGAATCTACACGCGGTTTTAAACCTCAGAAAAGGGCAGAGAGAAGTGTGATTTGGGGATGCTGCTATTTCCCTGCATAATCATACTAGAATCCAAGTAACACCAGCAAACAGCAACAAGTAAAGGGCTTTTGGCTCAGTAATCGATTTAACTTCAAATTAAGCTGAAAGTATAAGTAAATGTGAAGTGAAACTGGGGAAGAGACATAACTGATTTAATGTTTCAAAGTCTATCAACTGCTAAAGGGCAGCAGCTGACAAAACTGTAATTCAAGGAGTGATTTTAACTGTTTGTAAGTGAAAATGTACTGTAGATTATGATTTTTTTTTCCTGCAGAAGCATATAGAATAGTAAATCTTCAAGCAGTACAGTACTTTGGACATCAGACTCTGAGAGCTACTACTGATTTTTTTTTTTAATGTATATCGTACTATTTTAGGTCTCAGGATACTTTCTTAATGAACTAAGATTGAGTGACAAATACAGTGCATTTTTAAGTTCATATTCAGAATTTGCTACTTGTCCCTAATTCTGTAAATTCAAGTATCTTGCTTTACAAAGACACTTCAGAATTTAACTCAGACTAGAAGCAGCTCTGTTGTGGAGTTTTTTTGGTCATAACTTTATTGCACAGAAACACAACCTTGTACTCTGATTTGGGGAGGTTAAATACTTTAATCAACTTTAAATACTGTACATTTAAGGCATGAACTTAAACTTATAAGTATCTTCACAGGGCAGTGCTTTTAAGAATGAACTCCCCAGAAATGGAAAGCAAACGCAATTTAGAAATGGTGCCCTGGGAACAATGTGTACACACCAGATTGTGCTGTACTCTAGATGTGTAATATGAACCAGAAACCCTTCAACTTGGTTAACACAAACATTACTACACATGCTTATGTCACCTAAGTATGTCTGTTGCTTTCCTCTGCTTTGCATAGCCTAAGTTTCCACACCCCTATTCCTACACCTGCCATCTGTACTGAAGAAGTCACCAACTTGCATTGCCTAGGTCAGAAGCAGGCCAAAACAGACATCACATGAATGAAGGCACACGACGGACAGTTAAGTCTCACTTGTTTTAACATATAACATTTAATATCTAATAGCTTTCTTCATATCTACAAATCGACACAAACATGACTCAAAACATGCAGTACACACTAGAAAATCTCGTGTACTACAAATACTCAAAAGGCAGCCACAGTCCTGAGATGTACCTGACGAACTCATGGTAAGGTCCTTCTCCAAGTCTTCCATTACAGCAGCACGATCCATACTGTCTACTGCGGGTGCACTTTGAGCATCCCATTTTAGATTAACAATAAACAAAATTTTTAAAAGTATAATGTTGGGGTAGCCAAGAGTGCTGAAAGAGTCCTTTAGTGACCTATGATATGAACAAAGCTCAAAGCTTTGTTAAAACTGATAAAACGAAGTCTTAAGAGTTAATCTTCATTTACACTATGACTTTGTTTCCAGTGATTTTCATGGGTGGTTTGTTTTCAAACTCTCCTTCCTTGTACATAAGAAAAATTTTAAGTGGTTGGAAAACGAAATGGAAGCAGTTAGGTTATCTTGAACAGCATGATCGGTTGTTTTTAACAAAAATATGCCTTGGCCAGAACATACTAAATGAGTCAGGGCTCTGCACAACTCAAACTCACTGCGTCTGTTCCTGGAATAATACAATTCCATTTGTTCTGCAAAGAATTTTCTCCTTCACAGGAAAAACACCATTAAACAATATGTTCTTTAAATCAAAGGTGAAAACTGTGTGTTTTCTTCCTCTTCTGAAGATGATTCACAATGAAGTCTAGTTCATGCCGTACAAGGCAGAAGAGATCTGTCAATCACTGGCAAGAGATGCAATGCCAGCTTTGAGAACATGCCAACCAAGACACTTACCAAAGATGAGTGATTGGAAACCTCCTATCAGAAAGGAACATGACGCATTAAAACCTCATAGAACAATTCTACAGTAGAGCAAGAAACACAAAGAAGAAAGCAAATGCCTGCTAATACTCTCGTCTTTCTAACAAGTAACTCATTCAAGTTGCGTGGATTTATGGATTCCAGTATCCCAGATAACATATTCATGTTCTTACTGGTAATGAGACACACACACTTAATCTTTGTGAATGTCCAATTAAAGAAAGAACAAAAGCAAATTACCCATAGAAAAGTCTAAATGTGAAAGAAGCTAAAACCTTTACAACAATAACTAGCAGATTAATACATGGTAAAACTGTAAACTGCAAATAGAAAAGAAAACTGGATGTCTGACACTAAGGAGCTACAGAAAGTACGAACAAGTGACACCTTTAGCCCAGGGCTAAAGGTTATCTTTGTACTCCCAAAGCCATTAAAGCTTCTAGAAAGCTGTCTCTAATTTTCTCAACTGATACCCATTTCCTTCTCTTAAGCTCTCCTCTTTGGCACAGAGCACTGCACATAATGGAAGACTCAGGCATCCAGATGCACTCTAATGTGTTAGATGATACAGCATTAAAAAAAACATTATAAATTGATGTATTTCATGAACATGCACATAGAAGCTTTGTCACTACCCAGGGCATGTTACAACTTTTTTCTGGAGTGCACTATGGTTAGGTGAAAGAAAATTCTCTTCTAGAGGGATCTGAAGTAACCTTCTGGTAGTCAGGGATGAATTCTGCCTTCAGACTGTATCTTTAGAAAAGATGAGCATTGAGATCAAGAGAATCCAACTTTTCAGTCATATCAATTTACAAGTTATGGAAAAAAATAACAACTGAGTTGGTGGAAAAGTACTTCAATGACTTAATGAAAAGCTCAGATGAAAGACCCCAGACAAATTCTGCGGCATAGGAGAAACTAGCCAAATAATACTAATCAAGCAAACTCCAATCTATTTGCCTCCTGAACTGATGTTGCTTTATTAGGGTCAAACTTGCCCTTTGAGAGTCTGATCTAAGAGCCAACCCCAGCTTCAGAAAACGGACTACAATACATTCCTGGAAACTAGTCTCACACACTCTCTGAACAGCCTCTTTCACTTCCAGGGTGTCTCAGTACAAAGGTAGGCAGATCCCGGCTGTCTCAATTTTTACGTCTTCCCAATTCCTTTAACAGCACATCGCTTCAGAAGGGAGAACAAGTACTAAGTTCAGAAAAATCAAGGCTTCTTGATTTCAGTTAGTACTCTTCTGGTTTACAGTAATGCTCAACACTTCACCAGAGGGCTAGAAAACATCAGAGAAAAAAAATGGGAAGGGCCGCTGCAGTTACTGCCATAACCAGTCAACCAGCAGAATTTGCTTTTTAATCCTTTGGGGAAAAGGATCAACTGTAGGGAGAGTGAAGATGATCAGAAAGAGGCAAACTGACAGGCTGCACGCTCCTCAGAGCGGGGAATACTCATAGGTGTAACTAGTGTCTGATGAGCACATCAGCCACAACAATGATCTTCTCTGGGATATGAGATGAGAGAACTAACAGCACATTCTCCCCTGTGTACTTTATTAGCGATAATTCATGTTGAAAAGTTATGGATCCTACAATACACTACCAACTGAAGGTAGAACACAAGAGGAGATCCATCGTGACAGGCACCTGCTGTTACATCCATGGCACGACCTTTCTTCCTCAGTTTTCCTAATGAACACTATTCACAAACCATTTTCTGAATGGCACAACCCTTCTTTGACACTCTTCCTAGTACAGCAGAGGTCTTCTCCTAAGAAGACCTCCAGAGCCGGTTACAGAGGGGAGCTGCTCCAGAGGCGGCCCAGCCTGCAACAGAGTGGTTGATCTTAGCATACAGGGGTTTTCCTGAGGCAGGGAAACGCACAGGGAAGTCCGCTGCCTCTCTGGGCCCAGGTTGAGGACATCACTAGGAAACTTCCTACCCTGGTACGTACGGCCCTCAGACTATTACCCGTTACTGATCCCCCACGAAGGTGAAGAGGAAGCTGCAACCTGCAGTCCAAGAGCAATCAAAAAAGTCTTCCGGGCCTTCAGACAGTTGGTGAGGGAATCTGGGGCACAGGTTATTTTTCCCTCTCTCCTTCCAGCTCTGGCCAGTGACATTGGAAAAAACAGATGGATCCAGTCAATTAATACATCTCCCTGTGGCTGGTGCCACCTCCACAATTCGGGGTTTTTCGATGATGGGAGGGTCTAGAGGGCACCAGCTTGCTAGTGTCAGGAGAGATTCACCTTTCCCAAAGGGGGAAGAGGGTCTTTGCTCAGGAGCTTGCAGGAGTCATTGACAGACCTTTAAACCATACTTGAAGAGGGAGAAGGATGATGTGAGACTTGCCTGTGACAAGCTGTGGGATGACAGCCATGGTTAGAGGGACAAGATGCTAACAAGGGCCCTCAGCCTGTTGCTCTGAGGAATGCTGGGGCCTCTGCAGCACAGCTGAAGTACTGTGGAGACGAGCATGGGGCTCCTGAGGTAACAGGAGCCAACAGAGAAACACTGAAGTATCTCAATGGAATTAAGGGGTGTTCCTCCACAAAGGTGACATGGCCAATGGCCACCCCTCTACAGCAATACATGCAGCATGGGCAACAAACAGGAGGAGCCAGAAACTGCCACGCTGCCAGAAAGCTACGACCTGATTGCCATTACTGACATTTGGTGGGATGAATCCCATGACTGGATTGCAACTACTGATGGCTACGGGCTGTTCAGAAGGGGTGGGCGAGGAAGGGGAGGTGGAGGCATTGCTGTCTACGTCAAGAAATGGATAGTGTGAAGAGCTGTCCCTGAAGAATAGCCACAAGCAGGTCAAAAGCTTATGAGTAAGAACTAGAGACCAAGGCTATAGAGGGAACCTTGTGGTTGGTGTCTACTACAGGCCAAAGGAGAACCTATTGATGAAGCCTTTTTACTGCAGTGACAGGAGGCATCGCACTCGCAGGCTCTCATCCTACCAAGGGACTTCAACCACACCAACATCTGCTAGAAAACTGGCACAGCTAGGAGACTCCTGGAATGCGTTCAGGATAACATCTTAAGCCATATAGAGACCCCCACCAGAGAGGATGCAATACTGGACCTGAGGGTCACCAAGGCCATTGAGGTCATCGCTGATGAGGCAGCTTGGGCTGCAGTGATCACACACTGGTGGAGTTCACAGTCCTGAGGGATATGAGTAAAGTCAGCACCCTGAATTTTAGGAAAGCAAACTCCAGCTCTTCAAAGAGTTAGTCAAAAGGACCCCTTGGGAAACAGCCCTCAGGGACAAGGGAGCAGAACAGAGCTGGCAGATCTTTAAGAACACTTTCCACACAGTGCAAGAGCTCTCGATCCCCAGGTGTAAGAAATCTGACAAGGAAGGGGAGAGACCAGCAAGGATTAACTGAGACCTGCTGGTCAAACTAAAGGGCAAGAAGGAACTGCACAGGCAATGGGAGCAGGGACAGGGATCCTGGGAGGAGTACAGGGACACTGCCTGGTTGTGTAGGGATGGGGTCAGGAAGGCCAAGGCACGGCTGGAGCTGAACTTGGCAAGGGATGCAAGTTAAGAAGAGCTTCTACAGGCACGTCAGCCAGAAAAGGAAGGTTAAAGGGATCT
>NW_010425165.1:0-438 GCF_000710305.1 Buceros rhinoceros silvestris
TGAAAAACAAAATCACTCAACAGAATCGATTTGATTCTAAACCGGGACAGTTCTGTTATGCAGAGGGACAAACCATGTGACAAAGGCTGACGGAAGAGGTGAGTGGAGCACATTAAGAGGGTGGGTCAGTGCGTGATATTGGAGGGAAGATGCTACTGGTGTCTGTATGACTCCCTTAGCATTTTGGGGGTTTTAATTTGAAGATGTGAAGTGATGAGTGAAATGGGATATTGACACCGGAGACACGTGGTGAGGAAACTTCCCACTCTTGTACAACCTACAGATTATTACCTGTAATTAACATTCCAGCTAGGCAGTGATGAAATTCTCCAAGCAAGAAGCCTGAGAAAAATCAAAAAAGATTTCAGGGCCCTTGGGTGACTGGTCGAGGGATTGGGAGCACAAGTGGTGTTTGGCTTGATCACCTTAGTGGCAGGG
>NW_010425166.1:0-5207 GCF_000710305.1 Buceros rhinoceros silvestris
CGCGTCCCGACCCCTGACCACCGGAAAAGGCATCCCAGCTGGAGGGCCAGCATGCTGCGGGGGGAGGGACAGGCTCCAGCCACCACGGAAGACTTTAATTTTATTTTTCTTCATTTTATTTTTCATTTTAATTTTTCTTCATTTTATTTTTCCTTCGGGTTCCCTGCAAGGAAATCTGGATTTGCTACACAATCTCCGTCAAGTCATACAGTCTGTCAATGTTCACCCCTTAATTTGGGAAGGGGAGATAAAGGCAAGGCTGAAGGCTAGGATGACTTCAGGACTGTATTTGCTGCATCACAGATAACCATTACACTCACCCTCCCAGTGGTCTCCTGTAGGGATGTAATTGGGAGGCAGCGGCCAATTGCTTATGGAAACATTTGTTGCAGCAGAATTTCCCACTAACACCAAGGTTAGCACAATCATGGTCCCTCTTCAACTCCCATTTAGAAGTGAAATACCAAAGGGAGTGCAACTCAGGCCCCACTGCAGTTCACTCACCTCTGAAGTCCATGTTCATGGGTAGTGTCACTAAATAAGTGACATTAGTTCAGGTGGGAAGGGACCTTGAGAAGTCTCCAGGCTCCTACTCAAAGCAGGGCCAACCCTGACTTCACGTGAGATTGTACTGGGCTTGGTCCAGCTGGGCCTTGAAAACTTCAGAGGACAGAGCTCCTAGAGCCCTGCCGGACAATTTGTCAGTGCTTAATTATCTTTACGGAGATTTTTTTAATATATATTTTTTCAGAAAATCCCATTCCAGTTTGCCACCATTGTCTCTTGGGCCTGGCTCCCTTTTCATTAACTTCCCCACACGCAGGGGAAGGCTGCTATAACATACCTCACACCCCCCAAGCCACCTCCTCTCTAGGCTGAACAAGTCCCTGTCCCTCCACCTCTTCCACAGCAAATGCTCCAGGCCTGCGAAAAACAGTTTTCTGGCCCAGGCTCCAGGAAATCCAGCAGTTTGGCTGTTTTACATGATGTGCCACTCATATTTTATATAAACTAACACAAATGTACACGTGAGAAGCCACAAAGTTGCAACAGTTTTCCAATAAAACAACAGCAACCTTAGTAGCAATGCATTTGTTCAAAGGAAAGGCAGGCAGTAGAGATCATCTATGTTTAAAAAAGGGGCAAGCCTCCTTCAAGGCAGCAGAGGGAACCTACTTACCATTTTTCACATGCCTCACTGTGAAATACACACAAATATACTTAACTCCTTGAAAACTTAATGCCTTCAGTATGAGTCATGCTCCAAAATGCTAGGAGCATACACCAAAGGAGTACTCTAATTCACATACCAAACAGGAGTATAATGAACAGGTAAACTATTGTAGATGTCATATTAGAAAAATACATGCTGCAATCCAAAAGAGTGTGCTCAGTGCTCAGCACTCGGGAAAAACAGGAAGAATGATTATCAACTTTGTTTATGTTAATAGGAATAACAATAATTAAATATTATGAGGCTGAATAAACTTCTAGGTGAAGGAAGCACAGAAGACGTATCTGGCCAGCCTGAGGTTACTCTGGCAGCAGCCCTCCTTCTCTGCTATGGCCACAAGCCACATCCTTGGGCAGAGCTGCTGAAAAGTGCCAGCTGGAACCAGTACTTCACCCAAGCCCAGCTTATGCACACATTCAGGTGCCCTGGCAAGTCACGGATGTGTATGTAAGAAATTCAGCCTCTGCAAATTGACTTTAGCACCCCAGGACGCTGATACTGTCAAGAGCTGCCACCCAAAAGGTAGGGGCAAGCACAGAACCCTGCTTCAGGGACACTGAGTAAAACTCACAGATCAGTTGCCTTTCTGCAGCATGGGAAGACAACACCAAAAAAACCCAGCCAGACTGGTTAGCTAGCTACTCTGCTCCTCCACATTGGAATCAGGCTTTCCAGCTTGCTCCTCGAGTGAGCTGGAAAGATGAGTTGACGCCATTTCAGAGCCGCACCGAGACATGATGAAATCACCGGCAAGGCTCCCATTGACCTTAGGTAAACTCAACCACACACCACAACAGGCTCCAGAGAAACTTGACAAAGACAAAAGATGCTATTATTTTAGATGCAAAAAAAAGTTAATTCCGGGATTTTTTTTCCCTTACATTTCTGGGGACACTGTTTGGAGGTTTATCTTCAACTAGTGGCTAATCACTTATTTTTTCCCATTGATTACGTTTCAAGGGGAAAAGCATCACACTAGTTCAGAAGAAGAAAGTGTCAGAACAGTCAGCAGGCAGCGCAGGCTCGCTATGAGCTACAAAGCTATTGATCTGGAAGACACACATCTTTCTTCTTTCAGCTGCAATCAATCGCCGTTCTTCAAACTAACCAACACAGAGAAAAATCTCCATTACCACTCAGCATGCCAAAGCATACTCGAACTGCTCTGACATGCTGTGTTGGAATTAAAACAAAGAGTTATTTCTGGTTTGGTTTATTTCCTTGCTAATGTGGCGACTGCTTTGCTGAGAGCAGCTACTCTTTGCTGAGAGCTAATAAAGTTACCATCAAAGGCAGTTGTGTCCTGGACCAGGCTGATGCCAGGGATCGGGTGGAAACTGCAGGACTGAGCAGTACCGCGCACCGTGCCCAGCACCAACGTGCTGTTTGAAGCATGAACAAGATGTATAGATTCTGTACTAACCAGAAGTGAATTAAAACTGTTGATGCATTTGGGCGGTTGCTTACTGACTAAAGGCTGATTGTTAGTTCCTTTCTGCTTGGCTACCCAGTGGGATGTACAGATTAATAGCTGTGCCTATTGGCAGCAGGTCACTGCTAAAACAGTGTTAACCACCTCCTACCTACCTCTGGTCCCAAGACCCTTATGGGAGAACTCAGATAAGCATAAAGCAAGGTTCCAAACAGGGAACATGTGTGATGAATACTGACACTGCATCCTGGGACTGTAGGGGTGAGCTTCAGTGCTGATAAGCAGCATGGAGCCCTCCTACCTCCCCCTCAGGGGGTCTCTGTGGGCCAGTGTCACACAGGTTGGATGGCAGATACACCTTGCCGATCCTCTGTCACTCGTGCTGCTCTGCACATCCTGGGCTACTTCAGGAAGGAGGGTGTGAGGCACTGATGCCCTGTCAGACTTGGAGGGAATGAGCAAGAGGTAACAAATTCAATGTCAAGGACAGCAGCAGGGCTGGGGCAAAGAAAGGTAAGTAGCAAAGGCTACCAAAAAGCTTTGAGAACAACACAGTGCATCATGGCAAGGAGAGAGTCTGGACATGAAAGCCACAGATTGACAGAGGGAATCCTGTTGGCTTGACCACATTCACAGCATGAGGGGCATCACAGCACTGCTGGAGCCAGGACCCAACTACAAAGGGCTGGCAGCCAGGGTGCTAATTCATAATGCATCCATAAACGCCTTTATTTTTCTGGAGCTACATCAAGGTCTGGAAGCAGAAAAAACAGTTACTCCAAACCAAAACTTGGCACAGTGGCGCCACTTGTGATTATTTAAAAGCCAACACATTCCCAGGACAGTTAATAGAACCGTGCTCTGCTTAGAAAGCAGGACTCCACAGAAACAAAAGTGGAATAAACAGTGAGGCAGCAGCAGTACCACCAAAACACTGAAGTTACAGTTACAGAGGACTGCAAACAGGTCAATGATGCACAGCTTTTGCAAGGACCACCAAAGCATGGGCTTACAGGTTATCATAGGCACAGCTTGAGAGGCAGCTATTTCTCTCTGCTCATGAGGCTTCAGATGGAGACTTTGCCCAGCCTGGGAAATAACTCTTTCAGAAAAAGCAGGCATATCTGATCGAGTCCAAGAAGCAAGCAACAGGAGCTAAAAGACATTTGAAAATACACGATCTATAGGCAAAAGCTCAGAAAATTAAGAGAAGGTTCCAGAGGTGGCAAATACATCCTAAGACTACACAATCCTGAGGCCAGATAATTGTATGAAAAGGACAATCATCGGTTGTTCTACTTCATGAAGAAAAACAAAACCCTACACTACACCTAGTAAGTTTTGAGGGTATTTTGAAAAATCTTTCCGAACGGAGAGTGAAGGCCTGGCACAGGATTTGTTGACAGGTTGTGAAATCATCCTCATCAGAGTTTTTGAAGATAAACATCTATCCTTCTTGGGGGCAAGGAGATGGATTAGAAGATATCTTGAAGTCCCTTCTGGCCTTGAGTTTCTAAGAGTACTTCAGTTCCACTGGTATGCTGTTTTTTGGCAGTGGGTTCTGATTATTTGCCTTTTTTTTTTTTTTAAATCTTGTCCTTCATTTAGTTCTGTGATGCCTATTCTCATTTTCTCCTTTTTTTAAAATTATTTTATTAAGTCATCAGACCATACCTCTGTATCAAACCTCAGTGAACAGAACTCCTTGTGTTCATACATCTAATAAACATGGTGGATAGAGAAAACACCTGCCCTGCCAGTTTTAAACCAAAATATATTGATTTACTCTGTGGCAGCACATCCTTGAGTCTTTCACAATACTACAGATACTGGCTTATCAAAAATAAATAGAGAATTTCACTGAGCAGCAGAAAGAAAGTCAGAGGTGAGGGGCAGCAGTGGATAACTGAAAGATTTAAAACAAGTATGTAATAGTCAGAACTGTTTCCTGTTTCCAGAGGTAAAGGAATTTCCTGTTTCCAGAACTGGCTATTTAAAGAAAATCCTGACAACAGAGTGTTTGGGGTTGGGCTTTTTTCTTAATAATGCCAAATAAAATAAATTAATAGGGCCAGTGTTCCTGAGCACATTCTTTAGAGAGGAGTGGCCGCTCATTCGCGAGCTGCACAGATCACCGCACAGCCGGCTGCTTCAGTGGCTGGATTCAGCCGCAACACCCTGCAAAGGAGGGTTAGCAAGCACCTGCAGCCCCTGCACAAGAGCTCTGCCACCAGCCTCTTCTTTCAGCCCCTGCCATAAATACTGAAGTGAATCCAGACTGGCTAGAAGGGACATGAGAGCAGCAAAGAGGCCTTAGAGCTGGCTCCGAATCTCAGCTGCTGCAATCGTTTAGCCAAACATAAGACTTTTCTCCAAGCATGAAGCTGGATGCTTTTCATTCCAGCTGTTTTTACAGATTAGTCAGTCAATGAGGGGAAAAAAATTCCTAGATTGCTCACTTGTGGAGTATTTGTGTCATGTCATTTTAGTAGCTTTCATCTCTGCTCCAGGGAAGTTCAAACAGGTGAAAAAAAAAAGGGG
>NW_010425166.1:5370-10273 GCF_000710305.1 Buceros rhinoceros silvestris
GTGTGTCTCTTCAGTCCACAATAGTAGTTATAGCAGTTGAATGTGTGCAAACTCTTTTAGCGTAACATTTAGCAAGGAACTATAGAGAGAGAACCATCTGCTGACTTTCACAGCAACTGAAAGGCACAGCCCTGGTGATAACTGCAGGGGAGCTCTGACCTCCTCACTATAAAAAAGGATTTGAAGTTGGAAGTATACCTGTGCGGTACATTGCATTTTGAAAACTGGAATGCTTCATAAACTTCACACAGTTAGAAATGCTTCTTTTTTAAAAAAGAAAAAGAAAAGTTACATTTGCTACTTTTCAGCACTTAACAAGCAAAATTCTGTCCAGGTCAGTCCTGAGGAAGAAGAAGCTGTCCAGCTGTTTGCACTGTGTTGCAACAGGATTTCATAGTGATTTGCCAAGGAAAACCAAGCCGATTGGCTTGCAGAGGGTTAGTGGGCACAGGACTTTCATACAGGAGATCACAAAGATAGAGGGAAGCTGGTGCTACTTTTGTGATGGGACAGAGCTAAGCGGTGTGACACCCACCACTCTGCTCAGCTCGCACGTCCACAGGCTTGCAGACAGGGACTCTTCCAGGGTAGTAGAAGTTAAAACACACAGTAAGGTACTTCTAGTGACAGAAGCGAGGCAGCCTGTGGCCAGCCTTCTCCTTCCTGCCCTCCATGGGCCAGGTTCATTCTTCCATACCTAAAATTACACAGGGCTCATAGCTGCGCAGTCCTTGTCTTCATCTCAACGAAGGAGCCTTAAGCAAAAATTTTAGTCCTCTACAATCGTCCTGACCTAGAATTAGAAAGCAGAACCTGAGAAGTTCCACCAATCTTCATAACACAAGAGTTTCCTGATGCTCCTCTTATTCCTGACTCCTTCGGAACATGTAGACTTACCCACCTGCCAGTTACGCAAAGCACATTTAAGCAGGCACAAATCTGGGGCAGAGGAAGGGAACTGGAAAGGATTGCCACTAGCTACCCTTCAACTCCCTTGCATCATTCCCATGATTAAGGGAACTGGAAAGATTTGTCACGGGGAGAAATGAGGGGTGTCCAAAACCAAACAGGAGAGCAGGAGGCGAAGACAAACAGTTAAGGAAGGGGAGCTACACCTTCTCTAGCTACACATAGTGCTCATTTGGCAATGGTTGCTTTGGATGGGAGTAATACTCAAAAAATGTTGCTTCGGATTTTTGCAACCTTGAAATGAAACATTATTTCGTTACTGATATTATCTTGGCTGTGAAATATTTGGGACATTTGAGTTAATGCACAGACAAGTGCCAAAGAGATTGAAAGACCAGATTTCCTGCCATTTTGCATGGAGAAACAGATGCTGAATGGAAACTCGCATGCTCACCCCAAGTGCCAAAACCCAAACTGCCGATTAAAAAAAAAAAATGGTCCATTTTTCCTGGACACTTTTTCCACCTGTTTCCTGGTAGGTAATGACATCCAACAGCAGGGAAACATCCAGCAGCAGTGTTCAAGGGTCATGGCAACAGCACTGCCTATAAAAAATGATGCAAAATCTGTATTCCAGATCCATTCCCACAGGGAATGCATCACACTCCTGGTTTGGTTTTCTGTGCAGCAATGAAACCCATCCTTGGCACGATTGGTCTGCAAGAGATGGCCTTCCTGCAGCCGGCAGCAAGGAGTGCTCAAATATAGAACAGCAAAATGGCATTGTAACAACACTGGCTTGCTGAACCTGCTCAGAGGTGGCCCATCCATGTGATAGTCTACCTAGGAGGCTGTTCCAGGCTGTCCCAAATATGGAAGCTGCTGGGTTAATGTGAAACCCTCTTTCTAACATCCTGGACAGCCCAATGCTTCTTCTGGGCTTAACTTCCAGAGAGGGCCAGGCACAACCAGGCTAAAGAGACCCAGGGAGGTCTGCAAGAACTTTTCACAGTGGCATTTGATTTTCTTTCCACAAGTTAAGAGACCTCCTTGCAGCCAGCACCTATCACAGGACTTGGCCAGAGTTGTAAAGACACTCTGTCCATCCAGCCATGAAGGAGCTGCAAACTTTATTGCATGCATTTCACAGAGACTATGGCATTTGCCACGATGCCATAGGACTCTGAGCATGCAACCACAGCAGCATTCCCGGGATCTCAGGGCCTGAAAAGGAGGCGGGCTTGGGACGTGTTCAAACAGCTCCAAACCATTACAGATGCTGAAATGCATATTCTCACTCCTCGCTCACTCTTCCTGTAGAGGAGTACTGAGCTGGCCATGTCAAGCCCAACAGCATAGCCAAAAGACACGTGAGACGTTTCCTACAGAAGGACCAGAGCTGCCTCCTGAACAAGCATCCCTCAGAAACAGAGCAAACATTGAAATAAGCCCGCAGATTCACGCCCAAAAGTCAAGATAATACATCACAAATAGCAGTAAGTTATTCAGCGATCCGAAACACCAAACTTCCAAGACCTGCAGTTATTCAGGAAGTCTGACAGACGGTAAAATTGACTCTGATTTCAAAAGCAATAGAGCAAGCGCAAGCTTGACAGCAAGCACTCTGCAGCTCCTGACCTTAGGAAAATACTGGAAAAGGTATTAAGCAGGGGAAAAAAAAAAATTAAGTAAAATTAAAAAAACAGTGCATGCCCAGCCTGCTTCTACCCTACCATTTTACAGCTGAGCACTTCTCAACATAACTCCCCCATAAGGTGGAGTTGGCTGGCACGGCCAAGAAACGAGGGCTCCTGAGGTCAGCGGTTGACCTAAGTGACATCACTAATGACAGCAGGAACCAGTAAGCCTTGCTTACGCGCTTGCTATCATCACTGCCAATACCAGCGGGAAACATCTGACAAGAAAAATTTGGCGTAGACCACAGCAAAGCATGGAGCTGCCTACCAGCTGGAGAGTGCAGCAACCAGTGCTGCCAGTTCCATTTCTCACTCACATCACCAGCCTGCGACACCTTGCTTCATTGGGAAATATGTATGCAGAGGAACCAGATGTGATGTTTTCTTTTCAATGCAAAAAATGAGACAAGAGCAAGTTTCTCCACTCCTTGGCGTATAATCTGTGTCCTACACAACACAAATGAGGACATCAGGTGTTAAACTGAGGGCTTGCTGGATGGGAGTTTTTAAGTCAGGGATGCTGCAGGGCTTTCCTCCCTCACCATGTACAACTAATTGTCTGGATCCTGCATATTTCTGGCTTTCTGCACTGTGATTTCATGCCATAGTGACCTCAGTCTGACTTAATAAAACAGCTTGCACATCAAGAAAATATTTAACTAACATTTAAAAACAAGTTCTGGGTTTGGGTTTTAAGCAAAACTGAAAAAACAAATCATGGTGCATAGGCTAGATGCTTGAAAAAGTTATTGCAAGATATTCTAACACCATTCTTGCAAAGATTTTGTCATTGTCATGAATTATTTGGTGCACAAATTATTCCCCAAACCTAGGTATCTGCAGTCCATACGCATTAGCAGACTCGAGATCACAATTATTCAGGCCATTCAGATAGACAAGCTATTGCTTATGGCATCAAAACCAAGTACTGCGTCGCCTTCCCCTGGTTCTTTTACAGCTAAATCAATTTCATTACATGAACCTAAATTTTTAAGTGCTGTTGAGATACCATTTACATTTAATAACTTGCATCTCACATAGAAGCTGTGCAAGTCAGTCAGCTGGAAGAGACAAGAGCAGTGATATGGAGTGGGAGGAGGGAAGAAGGAAGGCAGCTTACACTTCGAGAAAAGAAAGTATCGTCAGCCTCATCTCCACACAACAGGGAAGCAAAACAGCATGAAACTGGAAAAGGAGAAAAGCAGGGAGGAAAAACCTAATAGGACAGGTAAATGCAGGAAATTAAAACGCAGGAAAATGGCTAGACAGAAACTAGCTCACACACATCAGGAGTACTCCGATACTAAGACTTTTTTCAGACCACATCAATGAATTTATATTTCAGCTGAATAAAAGAGAAATCAAGGCTCTGCATTTTATCTGAAGGACATAATTTTGTTACTGGAAGATACCACTAATATCATAAAATAGATAAGCACAATGAAATCAAATACAAGATGCAACACAAAGGGCTAAAACATGACAGAGAGAGATTTCATCAGCTCCTGGATGGCAAAGCACCTTACGGCTTGTAAAAGTTAAGGGCATCCTAAAGTATTTATACTTCATATTTGCTTTCCCTAACTGCACTCTCATATTTATATCTATGCAATCCTTTTGGACTGCTATCAGCCCCCCAAACTTCTCATGGAGAAATGTGCAACTCTGTAACCAGATTTCTCCTTGAAGCCATTATAAAAATTATATGACATTGAAGATCAGCTCCAAATCCTTCCAAATGACCTCACTGATTGCCTGCTGCTTTCAGGCTGAGCAGCCTTAGAGTCAGGAGTCTGACAAATGACTAATAATAATAGGTCTTGCACCTTAAAACTGTCTCCTTAAAACACGCAGTTCCTACAGTGAGACCAGGACACACTATATACCCTCTAAATCCAAGGCATAAACCTTTGCCTATAGGCTTGGTACAGTTAGTGTAATGCTACAGCACAATATAATTCTTTGTACTCAGTATTACACTTTTCTCAGGTTTACTTGCAGGGTTTAAACATTTACTTTTAAATGGGAAGATTTAAAATATACATACAATACCTAATATACATACAATATCCATACTTATCCACAGAAGATCACAACACATACGGATAGCACACACATTACTATCAGCCCTCCAGGGCTGGTTTAGCCTGCCTCCTAAATTTCAAAACCCTTTCAAAGCAGATTCCTCCTGTGCTAAATTTAATCCTTTAAAAAGTAGTAAAAACATTGTATCTGCATTCATAGAACGTGTCCTAAGACCCTAAATCTGAAAGGTCATTCACCAGTGATTTGTCAGG
>NW_010425166.1:10376-13059 GCF_000710305.1 Buceros rhinoceros silvestris
GGGAAAGAGAAATCAGTATTCCCAATCCCTGTGACCCTGCTCCCATACCACCTGGGGAAATGGGAGCTCCAATATGCCTTGATCCGATCCCACGTAGCAGCTTCTCAGGGCTGATGGACGTGGATTTCACCACATACCTATGACAACAGCTTACATGGATTAGCTGGTTTGACTCACTTCTCTTTTGAAATGTTAATAAACACAGCTTCAAATTGTCTAGGAAGCTGCACTGCCCATGTATTCAGGCTCCCTGGTCAGAAGAGGAAAATTTTGCTTTAGTCAGGTTCAAAATGCTTTCTCCCCTGCAAGTTTCCACTCTTTTCTCACTCTCACCCTTTGAAGTGTCCGGCTGGCTAATGCCAGCTGTATTTGCCAGTGTTGTAGGTCACGACACTACCAGGCAGGCTAGCACCACCACTTGGGTTCTGCCCAGATAGACATGGGAAGCCCAGGTTTCCCAATCACGGGTGTTCCCATTGAATGGTCAGAGAAATTCAATACAAACAATAGGCCCAATAATTAAATAGCAAGCTCATATTTGTTGCTTTTCATCTGTACGTTCCAAACACATTAAAAGAGGAGAAGAGTATTATTATTGCCATTTGCAGTACAGGGCAACTAAGGCATGGAGAGATTAATTTCCCTACTAGGTTCACATAGTAGGTTGAAACAAAGCTTGGGAGGGGACCTGTTAGCACAAGTTTGAACCTAAATAGCAAAGAAAACGAAGTTATTATCTGCATTCCATCAACTGCTGTACCATATGCTTAGATACGGGCATGAGTCCAAGCTAAGCACCCAATGACTCCTTCAGCTCTAATGCAACAAACAAAACACAAAACTTGCATCCTCATATTAATCAGAGTAATCCTTTAAGCTTTGCCTGTGTTTCTGCTGACAGTATGTTATGAGAATCCATGCTGAAAAGTTAATGAAGGATAAACCCAGCAGATGAACAGAGCCTATAACACTATATATACCTCATCCTGTCTTCCCAAAAGTCTCAGTTTCTGATACAAGGTTTTTTTATATGATGACAGGCTCTTTCCATTCCTGGTAAGATGGTATTTTAAAGTATGCTTTAACAAAGTTCTTGCTAAGAGAACCTTGGTTCCTGATTACATCTCCCACGTGTCAGGAAGATACTGCACATACTAATCACTCCATAGCAAAATCAGAGATTCTGAGATACAATAATTCAGTGTCTACAATACAAGAATGAGCAAGTCTTTTATTAATAAACATTCTAGAGTTTACCAAATAGAAGAAAAAGGAAATTAAAACCAGATATAAACTATCTTTATTTCCGTTGAAAACTGCGTTGTTCTGCTGCCGCTCTGCTTGAAGTGTATGACCTCATGTACACCAAGATATGGGGAAAATGAACCTGGGTATGAAGGATAGGAGAGGGAACCTCTCACCTGGGTGCCCTGTGCTGATGGGCTGGATATGCAGAGATTTTTTGTATGTTTAAAATTACACTTCCTTGGGTTTCTG
Organism: Buceros rhinoceros silvestris; assembly: GCF_000710305.1. Classification (NCBI taxonomy): domain Eukaryota; kingdom Metazoa; phylum Chordata; class Aves; order Bucerotiformes; family Bucerotidae; genus Buceros; species Buceros rhinoceros. Next base: position 11,874 of record NW_010425166.1, read on the forward strand.
TTCTCAAATCTAGGATCAAGCCATCCTGGATTGCAGACTTTGCCCTTGCCTTCAGAGACCTGCCAGCAGGCCTCCAAGGAGGAGCAGGAAGAAAACAAAAGGGAGATACCGCGATTGGTCCAGCAACTCCAAAATCAGACAAGCACGTCCAAGCCAGAGTGAATGCAGCAGCAACACTACTCCATACCTCACATCCAGGGGCTTTTCCTCCTCTGTATTTTAACAGTTCAGGCATTTAACTCAAGAAACAGCAGTGACTGTTCACTGTGCATCTAGGGGAGGGAAAAGGCAGGTACAGTGAGAAAAGGCTGTTTCTCTAAGAAAGCCTGCTTTCTTTTTATATCCTCCACATATTCACAGACACCCCTGCAATTAACTTCCAAAGTGCATTTCTTTTTTTTACAAAGATCAGTATAAGAATTTAACCTCACTGACAGACAATGTCACACTAGAGATGAATTCACCAGAGTCGTTAATAAATATTTCGGTACCAAACAGCATGCTGTGCACTTCCCAGGACAGACCGAAATGTGGAAGCACCCTTAAACCACAGAAGAACTGAAGGAAAAACAAAAACAGAGCAGTTATTGAGAGACTGGGCATTGACAGGGAGAGAGATGCTGAAGAAAAGGCATCTCCATGCAAAGGTCATGAAAGTATTCAAAGGAGGCAACCACTAAGGGCATGTCAATAAGGCAAAAGTAAGGCCCAGCCAACCCAGAAAGATGCTGCAGACATCCCTAGGCGAGTCCTTCCACACCAGCTTTATGGGGAAGGGTAACATGGGGGACGATACCTGGCTCAGCAGACAGGAGGAAAATTAGGCAGAGCCCAGAGTGGCTGAAGGAGGCATGCCAAGAGGCAGTGACAGCAAAGATCCAGTGCCGGTGATCCAACAGCTGTGCAGGCTAAAGACCTGGGGGAAACAGGGATGCTGTATATGTACATGTGTGTGAGTGCATGCGTGCTTGCATCAGGTAAGCCAGCAGGAAGGAGGTCTCAGCGATGACGGCGAGAGCTAATTACAGCCTGCAAAGGTCTGAGCTCATAAAGACTGCATTAGATTTCCTCGAAAGTTTGTAGCTGAAAACTGTGCACGTAGTCTGGACGCATGGGATGAGGAAGAGGCAGAGACTGAAGAACAACTATTCAGTATGTGCCCAGATGGGATGGGACAGACAAAAAT
>NW_010425166.1:13134-36739 GCF_000710305.1 Buceros rhinoceros silvestris
AAAAATCGTGGAGCGATTAAAAAAGAGTGTTTGGGAGGGTAAGGAGATGGCTCATACCACAAGTAAGCTACGCATACAGGAATATCACAAGAAAAGCAATGAAAGGCTAAATGGAAAGAGATGAACAAGGGAGAGCAGGCAAGCAACATGGAAATTGTAGCTGAGACTCTGAGGCAGGCTGGTGTACAGCAGGAAAGGGGCCTGACTAATCAGAGAGCCAACGGGAACACGAAGGACAGCCCAGAAGGGGCAGCAAGACCTGAGCCAAGGAGGTGCTGGCAGGACAGCCAGAGAGGTCAGAGAAGATCAGGGGATAAGAAAAGAGGCGGATCAGGGGATAAGAAAAGCAAAGCAGCCAAACGTGGCTGGTGAAAGGTGCTGATCTGACCAAGAAAGTGTCTTGAGACAGAACAGATGTGAAGGTAAATCAGAGTTCAAGGAGAAAAGTTTCCTCATGTCCAGGAGAAAGAATATAAGGAAAGCAAAGGAAAAAAAAAATCAAAACTTTTATATAGTGTTAAAACCAGAACCCCAAACAGAGGTAGCTCACAGGCAGAAGTAGTCAGGAGATTATATAGGTGTTTTTGCTTTCTGCCTGACCCTGAAATACTTCAAACTGAACATTCACATTTTGCAGGGTACATTTAAACTCTGCTCACCTTCCCACCTCTCTGCAGAGGAAAACCAAAACCTGCCAAGTTCCCTTGTATTTTGTAATTTCCTTTCTCATTGCACCATGAGGCTGAACCAGGGCAGGGATGAGATTCAGAGATTCATGTTTATTTCCATATGCCATGCAGGGTGCAGTCCAGCCAGAACAACAATGACAATTGTTTCCTACAATTATTACCACATTTCACACCCTTTCCTCTGGGTTATAAGAAGCAGCACCCCTTCCTCAACAACGGCTACAGCCAGTTTCCTCACTCACAAGAGACCTGCACGTGTTCAGTGTCTTTCTGGGTTTGTTGCTGCTGTCCCAGCACTCTTCCCCCTCACTAAAGAAACGAGGTTTATTTTCTATTAGAAACAACTCAGTCCACAGTTTAATTTGAAGAAAACAATTCACTTGGCACTTGTTAAAATAATTGATAAAAAGATTTCAAAAATCTCATTTACACCATCATTGCCCCATTCAGAGGCAATCCTTGGTTCTTCTCTAAATCATTACTAAGTTCTGGCAGAAGGCCACATCTGGCCCATCACAAGCTTGGGCGTTTTTCTGTGAGGCAAAGGGCACTGTTCTGCACACCTTCAGCGAGGAAAGCTTTGGTTTATCTTCCTCATCACTTCAGGATGCTACAACATTTACCACTCCCTTGATGACACTACCAGCTACTTTTAAAAGGATGGACATTTTACCCCTACAAATAAATTTCCATCATTTCAAATGGACTAATTTAGACAAAAGGGATTTCCCAACTTCATAGTGTGATTTTGCACTTGGTTATCATCCTCTACCCATAAATGTCCCAGGGATGTATAAACAGGGAGCCAGAGAGCACCAGCCATTTTCAAAAGCTCTCCATCAACGTTTCCATCAAGCTCACTCCAAGGGAAAGCCATACCATTAGAAGAGCACACAACAAAGACTTAAACTTTATTTTCTTTTTGTAGATGAAGGAGGTTGAAACAAAGACATGGTTAGTTTCCCTGAGGCCTAAACAGTCAGTTTAGCTCACAAGGAAAGCTGTGGATTCTGCGAGGTCCTAAAACAAAATACTTCAAACCAAGCAGACACGCTTTGCAGGTCTCACTTAAACTCTACGCACCTTCTTACCTCTCTGTAGGGGAAAATAAACAGTTGTATAGGAGGAAAATGTTTTATCTCAGTTAGGCAGAAACACCCCATACATTGATGGGGGTGATTTAAGGAGAGCTATGCAGAAGTTTGCACCAAGTGGCAAAACAACTCTTCAAATAACAGCGTAAATAGGATATTTTGGCACCAGAAATCTCCTTTTCCAGTATAAAGGTAGTCCGATAGCTTGAAGACATTTCCAGACACCATCTTTGACAGACAATTCCCATCCACACACTCAAACATATCCCACCTTGGATTCTCCAGCTCCAGCTTCCTGATCTACCTCCTCTCACTCCCTTCTTATAACCAAGATAAAATAGCTAAACGGACACTAGCAGGCTGTTGGTGTATTTTTCTAGCAGAAATTAGAACTACAAAAATATGCTACTCTCTCTGGGAAACTTAGCAGCTGAAACCCAGCTGCAGTGTTATCGTGTGGGAAATACTATCTCTACTAGCCTTGTTTGTTAACTCTAACCAAAATACTCACCACATGGAAACTAACCCCTTTTATCCAATTATAGTGCTTTAAGAGATGTGTGCTGTCTGTGTAACAGAGACACTATCCAATCACCATGTAGCTAGTTGAGTGGACAAGAGTTTATAAATTGGGATGTATTGTAAACAATAAAGGGGTCTCGCTACACACCATATTGGCGTTTGAGCGATTCGTTCCTGCTCCGGATACAGGCCTGTTTCGTGTCACGACAGCAGGCTAATAATGAGAACACGCCTACGTGCCTAATTTCAGAAGATTACATCAAGCATTCCTCACCAAGCTGAAACTGCTCACACGACTCCAGGGAGGAAAACCAGCGACAAGCTCAGCTTTTAACCGGAAGCTGTGTATTTTGCAGGAGAGAAAAAGGAGGAGGAGGAAGGTCCTGAATCACCTTTAAATGAGGTCATGGGAGCAAAACATGGCTATTTTTTAGCCACCTTTACCTGTCTAATAGGTCTAAAATGCAGCCCAGCTTGACAGCAGCACTTAACCATCCTGCATTCTTCACCAAATAATACTCCACACGATGGCAAGGAAAGCCACTAGATTCCATACTAAGACATCTCACCTCATCTGAGCTTTTTAATGGGGAAGAAAAGTTTGGAGGGAAAGGAGACTGTGAATCCAAAAATCCAGTGATAAACCCCAGCTGCTCAAGAAGCCACTTCGTGCCTACTCCGTTCAGGTTTTGATCATTAAATACTCTATATTCAATATCACATTAAACTTACAAATTAACTCTAAATCTTCAAGACAGAGTCTTTCCAACATTCTGCTTACGCGAAAGGCAAAGCACTGAAACCCCAGCCACATTTGGGCAAATGGCCACCACCAGAGCACAATATACACACGTACATGTACAAGACCCAGAGGATGACTTACGTTGGCTTCCCTCTCTTAATGAACGTATATCCCAACTGTTCTTTTCATTTTTTACTACTTCTGTCCAATTCCTTTCTTTCCATTCTCTGTTCCCTTCATTCTACGTAACGCTAAGTTAACACTAGACATATCTCTTACAGAGATACTGTCTCTCTGTCACCAATCTGGCTGGCTGGACCAGCTGGGTCACAGAAAGGACTAACTCTGACATTAGGATTTGTTTCCAAAAGCTTTAGTTTTCTGAAGCCTGAAGGCCTGATTCCCTTGCATGCAGTTACAGCATAAATCTTTCTTAATATACAATCCTACTTTGCTTTTGCAGGTATCAGTGAAATAAATGCTCTGTCAAAAATCTGGTTTTATGCAACTGCCCAGCAGACTGAAGCATAAGGGAGTGGTTATCCCAAAGCACTTCCTGGGATTTAAAGCCTACTCCTAGGATGCAGCATTTCACAAGGCACGTTGCTGCTGTAGGATGTGGTCTGGCTGAGCCACTAGGAGATGCAAGAAAAGAAACAAGTTTGTGATTTTAAGAATAATATTCAATCATGCTGAAGCTATTACAGTAAGGAAAAGCTATTGCAAAGGACTCGTTATTCAAAAATTACTCCTCAACCTGCCGCACTAATATCAACAAGTCTTGCTCCTAACAGTGCCACCAGCCTGTCTTGCACGCAAGCACAGGAGCTAAGAGTATGGTCCCTAACGTGCTCAGCTTCCCCTCTCACTACCCCAATAAACTGCTAACACCTTACACGAGGTGGACCTTACGCCTGGATCTGAGGGAGCGAGCCTTTCCTCCATCCCCACCACTCTTGGTTTTTTTGCCATGTTAAGAATGTGCACAGCTCACCTGTTTGTTTTCTTTAGGGTTGGCAAAGCAACTCAGTTCTTGGGGACATCCCATTAGAGCTTGTGTTAACACAAGATTAAGTCACGGGACCATGCTGATGAGCTCTTCATTCAGCTCACTGCATGCCAGGAAAACATCTCTTTTGTGCAGAGAAAGATTTCCAAGTGACTATGTTTCAAACCACTACATAAGATGGTGTAAGAAAGACCTATCTCAGGTGAGCATCTTGCTTCTTGGTGTTTCCCACATTACTTACAGAGGGCCTGGCTATGCCTGTTACGTATAGCCATTTACAACTAGACAAAACTGGGAAAACATTCTCATTGGCAGACCCACCCTTAAGAAATGATACCAACAGAAAGAAAGCTCACTATGACTGTTTCATGCTATGTTATTTGCCATGCTGAATTATTCCACCAGCAACTTTTTTTAAAAAAAAGACACGCAAAAAACCCCTAAGCAAGAATCAGAAATGAGCAAAAATCGTAAACAAGATCCTGTGTGACATCCTATGTTCCAAAGGATTTCAGCAGGTGTATTTTTACTTGTCAAATAGTTTCTCATTGCACAGGTAGCATTATATTTTTTCTCTTATTGGAGGCATTAATGAACTACGTTATCTTTGTTCTGCTCATGCTATTCCAAAGAAGTGACAAAAGAATTCTTCCCACCTCCCTAGATTACATGTTATTCCAAATGTTTGTACTTTATGGTCACGCTATGGAAAATATTCACATGAGTAATCACACCAAAGTCATTATAACTACCCCTGTGAAGAAACATTTCATCTCCTCTTTGTGTATTTGCAGCAATCGGTACCCAAAAAACACTAATCTGATGCATTCAGTTGGTTCCAAGCTCAGCGTTTTAAAGTAGAACAGCCCATTTTAAAATGAATCCTGTAGTAAATATCTCCTTTTGTTACAAGCCCCTGACACCAAGTACCCCTGCTTCACGTAGGTCCTTGCAACTCTATAATAAGCTCTTGGGAGGTCACCAGGTTTTTCTTTCAGTGACATGGGCAAATACTGCAGACTCATTTTTCTGGTCCTTGAAGCAAATTATCAGATGAAAATAATGTGTCTGTAAAAGTAGAAGGAAGATCGTATAATAGGGAGCATACCAGTGCACTGACCCCCATCAACCCACAATGGTGAATTCAAATGCAGCATTTCCAGCCTGGAATCTTCTGCTCCATGCACCCTGTGCTTTGGCTTTCCGAGAGAAGGGCTCCCTGACTGCCCACCTTCTGAGCCAGGTCAAGCTGTGGATGGCAGACTCTCACTGCTCTGAGACCTCAGGCACGGTACTTCCCCATGGCCACTGGGACTCCCAGCACTACACCAAGCCGCAAAGGGAGCGTCTCCACGCATGACTCTTCCTGTGAACCCCTCCGGGAGCCACCTGTGCCTACAGGAACTGTCTCCAGGTTAGTCACAGGGGAGTGAGGCAAGGTCTGGCAGCACAAAGAAGTTCTTGTGTATGCTGGATTTTTCTTCTGTGAATGTATCTATTTACTTTTGAACAGAAAAACTTCCAGATTTTGTGGGGAAAAGTAGTTTTGTTGGAGGTTTTTGTTTGGTTTTTTGTTGGCTTTTTTTTTGGGAGAAAGCTTTCATATAAGATACAGAGGATGCTAAAAGTTTAAAACATTATTTTCTCATTGGTTTATTATGTTTTCTGAAAAAGTAGCTCTTTTGTTTGTTTCAAGCTTACCTCCTAATAATTTAGTTTAGTTCCAAATCCTTACATCAGAAAAGACAGAAAAACATCATTGCTCTACTCATTTTCTCCACAAGACCCACAGCTTACTCAGCTTCCACAATATAGCTGCTTCATGCTCTTTGGAGCACTCGTTACCTTTCCTTGCCTCTTTTCTAGTTCTTTGGCTTTCTCTTCTTTTGTTTTGTTTTGTTTTCTTTTTTGTTTGTTTGTTTGGGGATTTTTGTGAGTTTTTCCAACCTGGAGAAGCAAACTTCACACAGTATTCAACATGCCTATGCACCAGAGTGGTTACACATTGGTATTCTATCTTCTTCAGGTTTATTTTCTATTTGTTAAACCGTAAGTTTACGGAAGAAGAAAACCCATACATTAAGTTCAAAACAAACCTGTAAAACACTAAGTTTGAAAAAAAACAAAGAGTAAGCACAAGTTCCTGCCTCTGTTTCTGCAATTTTATATTTAACTTTCTGCTATCAATTTGAGTATATTTCTCAAATGTTTTTCTATCCTTTAGACAGAAAATGTCTAAAGAATGCTGCTGCCTAAAGAAGGCTGAGAAAAAACGTTTGGTCCAGTAGTCTTCTCAGCCAGAATACACAAGAACTCCAAAGGAAAAGCAGTGACCTTCAAAAAAATAACCCAGCTGTAGTTAGGAAGGTAATTCACACCTTTGCATTTAAAGGTACCTAACAAACATGTTCTTAAAAGGAACAAAGACATTTTAATTGTGTTTGTTGTGCATTTCCATCTTCAGCATTGTCCAGTCATCAGAAGGAACTCCTGGTCATGAGTAGCAGGAGTGTGGGACGCCCCATCATAAACAGGGTGTCACACATGCTGACACCCAACACAAACATGGGATGAGGAAGGGAGATTTTATTTAAATGAGTGGCAAATGTACTGAGAAGAAAATATGAACTGCACCAACAATAATCCTTTTAACACAACATCTATACTTTCCCCCTCCCTGTTTATGACATAGAGTAATAAATTTCAGAAACTTCCAAAGAAATAGGATGATGCTTTTACCTGCAAGGAGTCAGGAGCTATTAGTATGAGATAGCTTGGCCAGACACTGCTAGCTAGTCAGAAAGAAAAAAAATTAAGATTGGACTCTATTCTCCTACCAAGTCACTAAAGCTACCTAATAAAGTCAAAGACTAGACTCCTATCTATCTAATGAAGTGAGGCTTGCCCTTACCAATGTATTAGTCAGACAGGCAGCTCTGGATTCTACATTTAGAAAATTTTTTAATATAATTGCCTGGGCTTGCAAATGCCACTATATCGTATTTTTAGTGATGCTTTGGGGAGCAAAATTTGTATGAGTTATACCATCAGGCAAGGTATATAATCTCGCTCAGCTGGCAGTAAACTTTGCTTACATACACACATTTCTAAACTGTTTAAATGTAAAGCAAAATAACTGAAACACATGAGCAGAGAATTGCTTGATTTTATCCCACTGTATCTTCTACAATTCCCCTGAAACCAGCCACTTACGGCACAACAAAGAAAACTGCAGTTTGTCCAGAAGGTAATAGAAAATATATTTACTCTTGCTAGCTACTAAATAATGAGAATATTCAACTCTACCACCAGCCTTCGTAGTTATCCTGGAATAATAGCAAAAAGTGTGACCTCCCCTCTTTACTGAGGCCGAGGTGAGTTTGGCTCCAGCACTTACAGAACAGTTTTACCCAATTGTCATTATTCATGTTATCTTCATAACCATGATGAAAGCTGTAAATTATTTCTGAAAGAGCACTCTCATTTCTGGAGGCTGAGAATCTCCTGGCTGGGCCCTCAGAAGTGGTCTCTTAATAATTCAACAGCAAAACATATATTCTTATGCAAGAAGACAGGAAATGGATATCAGAAGACAGAATAAGACACATTGCAAAGTCTGTGTTTTCCTATATTCTTTCTCTCCCGCGTTCCCCTTAGCTTGAGGCATCTCTGTTTCTCATTTAACTAAAAACACGATCTAACTCCTACTGTTAATGGAAAATTCACACCAATAGAAATAAAAGTTGGATCTTTTATGTAAAATGGGATAGGAAGCTCTATAGTTACCAAGCTTGCCTCCTCCAGCAACTCACCAGGGTTTAGGTAACAGCTCCTAAAAGCACAAAGGTCATCCATCTACTCGGCTTCTTCCTTTAGCTAGTCCCTGTCCAGGTCCACTGTGGTGTAGATACCCAAATCTGCTGACCAGCCACACTGAACACAATCAGTCTTATCCTGCATCAGGAGCAGAATAACAGATCTGTTCTATTAAGAATTGTAGTAGATGGGCCAAAAAACTTACAAATTTTGTATGTTTTCTGTGCATTTCGTGACATCATGGTCTACGCAAAAATGCATAACTACATACTTTTTTTTTAATCATATACTCAGAAAGTGAATTCTCTGCAAGTGAATGAAGTAAGTATTTGCATAGCCCAGAGGGTATCCAGCAGGCTGCAGAAACACTGAAATCGAAATGTGAATGGTCAACGTCTCCTCCTCCCCCCTATTCGCTGAGACCAACTTCAAGGCTTGCAGCCTCCATTAAGTGCTTTCTGTCAAAAGGCTAAGATAAGAATGAAAGGAAGAAGATAAGAAGGAAATGCTCACTTACAAAAGTAGTTTGTGAGTCGAAAGCCAGACTGAAAACATGATTTAATGAGCTGAGTAAAACGACTGTGGTTGCACAAGGAGCAGGTCAACTGTAGACAGGAAAGTCACAAAAGAAGTGGGGAAAATGAGGTTATGAGAGAAAGACAGAGCTCTTGGTGAATGGAAGTTATGGAAAACAAATTAATCAAGTCATTACAACCTAATTTCTCAGCATTTAAAGATAGGTCAGGGTTGCTCGTCATTTCAAAATGTCTACCACCATTAGGTAAAGTAGCTATTGCTGCGTTCCTGGGGAAAAAAAAAATAAAATTAAACTATGGGTTAAGTGGCTGGCAAAATAAAAAAAACAGTCTTTCACAATAACAAGTGGCACAGTAAGAAAAGATCCTCCTACAGAAAGCTGCTGGCAACTATGGCTGTGTTGATCACCTTAAGGATCTGTCAAAACACACAAATACGGCTGAGGCAGGCCACTATTTTGTGGGGGGTTTTATGCTATTTTTGTGAGGGTTTTTTATAAGATTAAGCACACAGCAACCCAAGGCACCAGCTGCCTAATCTTGTTCATAGCTGTGCATTCAAGAAGGTGTCCCATTAACCTCAGAAAAGCTGGTGTCCAAACAGCATGGGTAGAAGAGCCAGCCAGACGGCGCTGTCTGCTCCCGGGTCTCCCATTACGCAGAACCGGAGGCAGGAGGACCAGGGGAACCTGTTATGCAGGAGCCACAGTTACAAAAGGACCTGTCCACAGAAAAACACGCAGGAAGTGTAGGAACATCCATGAGATCCACCAGAGCTGGTGTTAGCTGCTGAGGTCTTCAACAGGTCATTAAGGGTTAGAAGACAGGAGCAACCTGGCCCAGTGTCAGCTGTGAGCAGGAGGTTGGACCAGAAACCTCTGGAGGTGCCTTTCCACCCACATTACTTTACAATCCCACAAATATCTGTTTGCAGACTATAATGCAGAGAAGATAAAGCTGAAGGTCCACAGCAACTTATCCTAATCTCTCTTTTCCTCTCACCTGCCACCCCAGGTTAGGTGTTTGCCTTTGAGCTGGCTCACTGTGGTGTCCTGCATAAGAGCAAAAGGAAGAGCAATGCTGGGAGACTTTCATGGTGCTGACCCACATCAGCTCAAACCACTGTGGCAGTGCAGATACAGAGGGAAGTTTGGTTCCTGCTAAAAATTATAAGGAGGAGCTATACCTCTGTAGCCAAACATCTGAAAATGGACCTGGGCCTTCCTCAAAAAAGAGGAAGCAGAGATAAAAATGGCAAGTTAGGGACAACACAGGTAAAGACTGGTTCAAGCGCTTTCCATATTTACCCTAATATGTCCCAGTGGATGGTTCCCCTCAACCCCGTTGCTCCCGAGCTGTTCAGCACCGTGCCTTGCTTTAACCATCTCACATTTTTAAGTGTCAAAACCAATATTTTCACAAAACGCATGGTCTGACTTACAAAACAAAATAGCACCATATCCATTCCAAGAGCCAACTTTTGAAGGCTCAGCCCCAGCTAGCATCAAATGCAGCCAATAACATTTCTGGAGCCATCAAGAGAGACAAGATGCCCCTGAGGAAAGTGGAGATTGTAGAAGCAGCCAGAGCAGGGTCAACAGAAGAATGACAATGCCGCAAGCAGCAGGGTGGCAGGTAGGCTGGGAAGGGACAGCCTATTATTGGCACTTCATCAGGCTGGTGTGACCCTGGCATAAAGCTACAGTGAAGAGGAATCCAAGAGCTTGCATGCTGGTTCAAGCTTTTAAGCAGAGAGATAGCATTGAGAAAAGGTTGGTCATGGATAAAGGTAAAAGCTGCACTTGCTAAGTTCACAGAAAACGAAATTCAAAAGACAGGAAGCGAAAAGCCCTGAGGAATTCACTGCAACAGCTCAGTTTGTAAAGGAGGGTTACTGCATCCCAACTCGGCAGCATACTACAGATAAGCCCGAGCTAGCTGTAGTCTAGGGACTTAAGTCATTTGCTGCGGCAGCTCATCACAGGCTGTCTGAGCAACAAGGGGAGTTAGCCACTGATGAAAACTGTAATTATTGCTGAGCTGAAGAATGCAATCCATACCTGAGCTGGCTAGCTCAAAACTAGCTCAGATTCACGTGTGTTCAGGTGCAACACACACAGGAAAAATCAGGAAGCTTAACGATGAAACAAAGCTTGGTCATCTTGCAAAAGTTTTCCAGAATGAGAGTAGGTCACTTCCCCAGATAGATGTATTTCTGGACATTGCCACAGAGAGAAGAGAACCGGACAGTCCTGACAAACTTGCTTCAGTGAAAGACGCACAGTTTCCTTGAGGTGCAAATCTCATCTTTTCTGACCGTAATTAGGGAAGAACTAGCCTGCAAGACCAGTACCAAAACCTGTAGGTAACATCACACGAGAATCATTATTTTGCAGTTTAATGACAGAAACAGCATATAAACCATTACAGGCTCCAGTTCCCTTCTGCAACACTACACAATCCCTGCCGGTATTTTCATGGCATATACCAAAAATGCAAGACTACAAACCAGGACAGTATGACACCCCTACTCTTATATCCACTGACCCGAGGGCCCTAGACTTACTTTCTTAGAGAACAAGCAGAGCAAATAAAGACAGGATAGCCATTTATGAAGTATTACATATTTATGGCTCTAGATTGAAGCCAAACACATATCTAACTCTCAGTGACTGCAAACTCAGCACAGCTCTGCTAAAGCTTTCAAAATACTTATGCATGCAACTCAGTCATGAAGCAGGCTGAGGGGTGCCACAGCAAGTAATTACTACAGCCCAAGCAGTGAGAAAACAGGTAAAGCAAATCCAGGCAGGTTTTGAGCAAGAATTCTTTGCCCGGTTGCCTATTGACAGATCACCTCTCATTCACAAGTAACCTCGCATGTGAGTATAATTATCTAGGAGTCTGCACTGTGAGAGCATCTACAGACTTCAGCCCCACATCAGCACTGCAGAGCCCAGCACAACATTGATCTGACAGAGCCAAGTTCTCTGCCCCAAAGGACCTGTGCTGTCAAACACAAGACAAGGAGCAACGTTCGGACCAAGCTTTCCAGCAGGCAGCCCTCAAAGTGCCAGCCATCTCTGTACATGGTTAGGCAGCCTGCTCCAAAAGTTACCATCACACGTGTCATCAAAGCAAAGAGAAGAAGGGGAAAAGGTGCAGAGTTAGTACCAAGGTTCAGGGTAGCTGCCATAGCTGACGAATTGTAAACTAGGAGAAGGCAAGGTTTGATGAAGTCTGCAGCACACTGGTAGGGAAGCACAAGCTTCAGCTGCACAGGTGCTTGCACATCCAGATGGCAAATGTGGTAAATGCTGAGTTTGACAAGGTCAGAGGTCTGTAGAATCACAAGTGATCTGTGAACTCCTTTCCAAAAGGTCTACAGAAAGACAAAAGTTAAAAGCGCCACTTTTTTTGCTGTATTTCCAGTGGAAACTCAACAATCTGCAAACTGAAGAAAGCTGAGGACCATTACACTAGTGGGTTATTACTCATCAGGAAAGGAGGCAGCATAAATGATTCAAAGCAATGAGAAATCCTCATTGGAAATCGGTGCACAAGCCACTGAGCAAAAGTGTTCACCAGCATGGAAACCAACAACAACAAAAAAAATTGAAATAGCACATCCCAGTAGTTCAACATTTTCCTAGTTAGTGAGAAAAAAGTTCCGTCAAAATCGTTTCCTTTTTACCCCCATCACTCATTACAAAACCCAACTCTGAAGTCTGTAGGTCACTTTTCTTCCTTCTTACAAGACGATTGGTGTCTAGGGGCTCCCAACAGACAGGATATGTTTTGGTGTTTCTCTCAACACTAACATTGAAGAGACTAGAAAGATGGCATCGAGATTAATTTAAGTAACCACTGAAACCTGAAGCCCAACAATTATCTGAGCAGAACTCATGTGCTGGCACACAGATAAATCTGCTTTCCCTCTTTCAGATCAAGTATGTCACTGAATGAGACTTGTTGACAGAGAAAAGCAGAATAATGATAGAGGTAGTGATTCTGACACTAAAACGTTTTACAACCATACTGCACTTGAAAGGTAGCCAAGAAGCAAGTCTCTACAGACCTTCCAACAGCTATTCAGCATCGCCTTCACCGAGGAGCTCTAGCTATACGTCTCTAACAAAGACAAACTAACAATGAGAAAATACCTTGGAAACAAAACCAAAGTACTTGAATTAATAAGAAATCTATAAACTAAAAGCCACAAGCTACTGTCATACATAAAAAATGACAAGATGATAGCCAGTAATTCCTGCCCAAGGAAAGAAACCAGAATGATTGTAGGTCAAGCTGCCTACCTTTTGTGACTTCATCTTTATTGAAAAGTATTAATTAAGACTTCCTCTTTATACTTTTATTGAAGAAGTATTAATTAAGATTTCCTCTTCATACTTTTCCTGAAGGCACCTACAGACCTTGGATGAACTCTTCTGCTGTTTATTTTTCAGAGTATTGTACACATCAAAGATAAAAATGCAAAGATTTTGCAATTTTGCAAGCTTAATTCTCAAAGGACTTCCAGCTTAGACACAGACAACCCACTCCGAGATTAACCAGGAAGAGATTCCTCTGGCCAATCTCTTAACAATAGTCGGGCAAATACAAGAACATACAACACACCTATATTTAAAAATGTGAGTCCTCCCACCAAAGTCAGACTTAACTTGCTATGTGCACGTGGACTGCTGCGTCTTGTTGAATCAAGACCAAAGTAATGGGAAACCTCTGCTCATACAGCACTTAAAACATATACACCCTCACACACATCTCTATATGAAGGACCTCCAGATGAAAATCCCCCTACACTTCCACTGTGGCATGCTTAAGCACAAAAAATTTCTTTGAGACATAGTGCAAAGCTTCACAGCCCTTAGGAATTCTGTGTTCTTCCACACCTACCTTGCAGGCACCTCCCAATCCGCTGAAAGATGGAGATGATACCACGTACCTACACCTTCTAAGAAAATGCATTAAGTACTATTAAAGTCTCCACTTTTGATAAACACAGAACAGACCTGACACCTACCAGACTTGCTTCCCTACCACACAAAGAACTACATCCAAGATTATCTGCTCACATTACTAAAAACCTGGCCAACCTCCTTTCTCTTTTGGTCTCTCACTTCCTCCAGATGTTCATATTCATAAGGGATGTTTCTCTACAAGGCTGACATCTGGTCTGAAGATGCCTGTTTGAAAAATATACTTGTTTCTAGAGCATCTAAGATTGCAGACACTGGAAGTTATTATTTTCCTCCTCCCTGTTTACCCCTACATGACTGTTCTTCTCTGAAGCTTCTCACAAAATTAACACTCTTTAACTGCATAGGATTTTTCAATCAGTTTAACACCAAGAAGGTGTCTCTTTTTAACCAAAAGGTTAATTGTGAGAAATTAGCAATGAGGGCAAGAAAGTTCAGTGGCCTCAAAGCTTTTTTCAGTTCCACTTCAGAAATGGTGGATGAATTTATTTAAATTCTATTTTCTCAAATTAAACTAGGGAGAAAATTACCACCCTTTTATTTATTTATTTATTTATTTAATAATCCCTCCTGCTAATAGTATCTACTATGTCAGATGGTGTCTTTGCTTTAAAATAGACCTTAAAATCCCATTTTTCAACCAGTTAAACCACCTTGTGAACATGTGGCTAATTAGGACAACCCTATAGCCCAGGTGAGTTGCAGACTTCTCACAGCCAGACCAGGACCGCACACAACATGACATCAGCCACCTGGAACTCTCCGTTCAAGGCTCATCCAAGTGTCCACAATTTGTTTCTCCTTTGACTTGAAGAGCCATACAAACACCAAGTATGTTAATTCCACAAGGACCTCCTTCATCTACTCTCCTTCCCAGCACTGTGGACATTTCACCCTCTTCTTCGGGCTCTCAAGATTGCCTGCATCAGCCTGGGCCACCCTGCTGGACAAGGGTCATTCACAAAGCCTGACCGAGAGGCTCCCACTAGCAGGCAAGCCAAGCAGACAGAAATATTCACACGAGTGGTGCCCTACGTCTGGCTTTGGAAGCTAGAGCACCTCCACAGCACCCTCAGATTAAGCAACCTGGGTTACCCTGAGTGAAGACGGTGGAGACAAAGGAGCCCCTTCAGGGAAACCCAAAGAAAACACTTGGCTTGCACTTCATGCCAGCTATTGTTATTTCATCTGTCAATGAAAAAGGAACTTGTCTGGGCACTAACCCTGCAATACGCACAGGCAGGAGAGCAAACATTTAATGCTGGTCTGCTGAAGAGGGAAGCAAGGGTAGAGTCCACTCTCGAGGGCTGGCTGAACACTATTGGCAGCCAGATAACACACCAAGAATCCTTTGACTAAAACATCCCCGCTAAAAGACAAGGGGGGAAAACCAAACCAAACCAAAACCCAAATCCCACTCCCCAAAACAAGCTTACAGGACTTCAGTTAGCTCTGTAGAATTCGAACACAATAAATTAACAGGCAGTGATAAAACCCATTTATGTTGGGTTGATATCTTTGGGAAGAGACACTGGTAATGAACTACATGCATTGCTATTGGCACAGCTGCAGGGCTCAACAAGCTCATGGACCTAAGGATTCCAGTAAGACAATATATTTATTAGGCTATTAAGTCTTCCTCACAATGACCTGGAGAAAGGCTGATGCATCCAGAAACCTATCTATTTCTTCCATATTCTTTTCATATAGAAATACATCTATGGATATTACGACCAAAGTGGAAAATACAACTACAATCTGAAAAAGCGAATCTTAATTTGTCTTTCTTCTTAAGCTAAAAGTTTCACTAGACTAGTCTTCACTAGTCCTTTTTTTAAAGGACAGAAAAAAGTTCCCACTTTTAAAAAAGAAATACTCAGTTTATAGCCTCACAATACTACCTAAGACTCCTCTGCCAAGTCTCAAACACACTGGGAGCACCCAGCTTCTTCTAATGCTAATAATACATCGCAATTTTTACAGCTCCAGTCTTAAACACAGTCCTTGCAGTTTCGCTCCTTATTGAGAGCCTCTGAACACCCAGCGAGAGCATACGTTACAGCACATACAGCTTCAGGGCAGCAGATAAGCAGGAGTTACTGGATCCGTGGTTACCAGTGAGGTTGGACACAGCAATGTACTGCCTCACTACCAATATGGGGACCAAGCCACTGCTCAGTCACAGTCCTCCCCTCCCAAAACACACCTTTCATCCCTTTCTGCTGGCACCAGGAGGAGGAATTGTCTTCCCCCACAGCCAGGCTCGTCCTGCTGGCCACAGTGTTTTAGGCCACGCTACTGGGAAAGCCACTGGGGCTTGTCACCTTCCAAGAGCCCCTCTCCACTCTTTTGGTGGGATTCCTCATACTGAAGCCTCAGTGGGTCCTTCGGCATCCTCATGCTCCTCCAAAGGTAGGCATAAGCTAGCATATGTACCTTTGAAGACTAACAGCTAGCAAAAACTCCTATAAAACTCCAACTTCATGAAGGTATCTAAACCATGCTTTTCAGACAGAAACATTTTTCACTGTCCCAGTGTATGGATTTTATAAAGAACCACGTTTGGAGTCATTTTCTAGAGTTTAAGTGAATTGGTTCACCTTTCTAAAAGAACAATCTTTGAAACACCTGCATCCCTTCTTTAATCATCTGACAGTGGAATTCAACATTAAGCTAAAAGGCTGCTCTATTTTACTCAGACTTTTGTTGTTTTGATATCCCATCCCGTTTCCCCATAGAAGAAGAACAATGAAGTCTCATATTGCATGCTTTAGAAGGATATCCAGCTCCAGAAAACTCACTACAGAAGCAATTATACTACGTATATTTCAGTGCACAGTATAGTAGCTTTCTTTCATATGAAAACCCAAAATAGGCTTCATAAGTGCTGACGGCAATATTACACCATCACTTTTCTGCTACAGAAAAAAAAAAAGAGCAACTAGAAGAACCACTGTTCAGATTCCCTGGGTAGTTATCGACCTTTGAATGAGGGCTCTATTGCTATTGTGGGTCAGAACAGAAGCCCGATTAAAAAAGGAGCCATGAAGACCTGCTCCAACATCAACAGGAAAGCCCTTTGTTTCATCAAAATATACATGTTCATGCATTCTTAACATTCAGATATTTCTTGTCACAGGTCTCAGGTGAAATCCCAGGTCATACACTGAGGGATCAAGTACCCCATACAGAACAAAGCATGTTCGCATATTAGGTGAAGGGATTTTATTCTAAGAACATAATATCTTTAAAAACCTCTCCAGATCTAGCCCACCCAGGAAGCAGTTTCATTATTGGAAACTGGAGACTGCAGTAACACTCTCAGCAGTCAACATCATTAGAAAATAATCAAAACATTTATGCTTTGAAAGTTTGAAGACAGCTTGAATTTTAAGAGCACTGTTAAATTTCTGCTTCTGTAGAAAATTATTATTAAGAAGTTACTCCCACCCTCATGTTTCACAGCCACAGTTCCTGCAGGGGAAAACACCGTCTGGTTGTAGCTTTTATTTCCTCCTAGAAGTTCAGTCTTTCCTTACCTACCAAGAAAAAGGGGAGCCTGGCCATTACATGTTTGATGAATTCAAAGGAAGGTGTGATGTTGCTCAGAAGCCAGCTTTGGATGACAGGAGTCTTGGAGGACACCTGATCCATATGGGTTGCATCTTTTCTGCTACTCTCTCTAAATGGATGTCTCGAATGCAGAGGAGAACGTGGTAAGGCTTTGGCATGCCTACCTGGGGGACATGCTGAAATCCTGCTGACCAGCAGAAAGGAGGACAGGTGGACCATTCGGGTGAATGGCCTGAGGCAACAGCACCGGAACAGCTGGGAGAATGCACCACCTTTGTTACCACTCTCTTTATAAAAGAGCCACATCAAAACCCTGCCACTCAAGCCCGGGGATAGCAGCCTTTTCACTGACGGCTGACCCTTCCTATAGCATCTCTGCACTAAATGCACGCTTCTCCAGGAATCAAAACAAACCCATTGCAAGCTAAATTTTAAACTGTAGCAACACACGTATAAGGTCTGAACAAAGTCCACTAAAATCATTACAATCTGATAAATAAAATGTTAAGCAACATGCCTCTAACTAGCAGGTTACAAAGACAGGACAAAGTTGGGAATGCATTACTGAGTTTTCGTGCCTCAAAACCGCAAAGAGGAGTGCGATAGATGGAGGTGCCTGTGGCTGGTGGCCCCATGTCCACCCCTTGCCATAGCCCCCAATCCACCTCAGACTTTTCAAAATCAAAAATAACTATGCACAAAAGAAGAGTGGGTCAGATGGAAAGCTGATTTAGCAAGCAGCCTGGTGACACGTGATGCTGGCAGCCCAGGAGCCCATTTAAGCTGGGAATAACACCTGACAAGGGGCTTCATTAGGTGCATACCCACTGCACCACTCCCCAGCAAAGACAAGGGCCCTTTGAGGGAAGAAATGAGTAGCGTTTATAATTAAAGACTGGACCCTCATGCACAGACAAAGAGCTGGAGAGAAGAAGGGCCCTCGTGCCACCTCCGCTTCAGGAGAGGCCCGCAGCCAAGGGCTACTCTCGGCCACCATGGTTCCCTTGCAGCATCAATTCTTCATAGAGGGTGTATGCTTAGCCTGCAAGGCTGGATGACTTATCTGCCATCCGGGAGGACTCTTTACTATACAATGGCACTCTTTGTGGTGGGGAAGGAGGTGGGGAGACAGTTCTAGCTGGCCATTAACCTTATAAATCCTTCACTTGAGTTGCACAATGAATACCATGCATCAGTGTATTTGACTTTGCTTCTTCAAGAGAAGTTGCTTTGAGTGGGAAAAAAAAAAAGAAAAAGAAATTAAATTTAACAGGTCATATCTTTCCTTCCTGTGTCCTTTTTATTTTCACAATACATTTAGGCAACCTGCATTAGGCTGGCAGACCACAGCTTTCTTTAAAGAGCATTTCTGACTCCAAGTTTTCACTGCCAAAACACAAGCACAAACCACATACTCAGAAATCAAGCACTTTATATGTACCCCATACACATTTAGCTCTCGCCTCTCTCTCCAGTCTCTAAAAGCTGCTTTTACGAAGTACATTAAAGGCCTAACCCAGCACTTCAGAATAACGAAGTTCTTTGCTCAAAGTTGGGAGTAAACTCATAAGCACCTCAGCCACACCATCAGCTTAAGTTTACCTTTGTGTTTTTTGTTTGTTTGTTTTTTAAGGCTGCAATAACCACCTCACAGATACAAAAAGCGCCTAGTGGATCTAAGTTGAGGTAAGAGAGAAGGAGAGAAAAAAACTACGTTAAATCCCCTGAAGTTCCATGGTAATACCACGAGGCATACAAAAGGTGTAGATGAGTGTGTGGTAAACTCCTCCTCAGAGGTTTTATTACTATGAAACTTAATGCTTCCTCACTGAAAAGAAATTTTCATGATATAAAGGGGATAATTGGGAGGAAAAAAGGCAATTTGTGTTTAATGACAGGCTACAGATGAACAACTTTTAATTTCCAACAACCTACACTGCAGCATAATCATCCACTAATGACTGAAAAACTCACTGTGAAAATTACTGAACCTAAACTGGTGGGGTGTTAATTTAATTTTTGGCGGCAAGAGGGAACACGGCAGGGAGAGAAAAGAAAGGGAGCACTTAGCTCCAGCTCTCAGTGTGGCAAAAAAAGCTTCCCCCCCCTACGCCTGGCCAAGCAGGAACAATGCTCAACAGCCTGGTCCCGCCAGCTTCGCTGAATTATAACTCCTGCTAGTTAGTTTAATTATTGCACATACATTTCTTGAAAACTCCTTTTGAAACATTGGCTTCTAATTGGAAAAATTGCTCTGGGCATGACCATAGGGTTATTATAAAGTTTGGTCACTTCTTTTCAAGCAATCGTTACAAAAGGGCATGGCCCCTCCATGAAGCATATGAAAACCTTTCAAAGATGCCCATTGTCCGAGACACAGAAATCAAGTGCAAGAGATACAGAAGGAAGTCTTGGCTGGGAACACAAAAGGCGATGAAGACAGAAAACCAAGGTGGAGCATCCTGCTACACCAGCAGTGCCTTGCATAGTAGAGCTGAAAGGGAAAAAAAAAATCCAGCTTCCAGGATGACAAATATTAGTGGGTGCAAATTGAAGGTGTGTCAAAGACAGAAATCTTATTAAAATAATAACATTCATTAAAGACTTAAGTTGCAAAAGTCTTGCAAAGTTACAAGAAAGCTTCAAATCACTCTTACCAAAGACAACTAATTTCATCACAGGACTTATAGGTTTGCATAATGTTTTCTTGACCCTCTAAATCAGCACATTCAGTGTGTGCTGGTTTGGGGGTTTTATTTATTCAAAGACTGCTTACGTTTCCCAAAGTTTCCCCTTCAGCTAAGTTTAAAACCTAGATACACACACCAGTTTCCTAATACCCAAGTAATTCTCATCACCGCAAAAATGGATACTGAGCAAGGTTTTATGGCGCAACCATTTAGTTTAAGAAACTTGCCAGAGAATTAACATTTAAAGTCACACGCTAAACATTTCATCCCTGTATCCTGAACCCTAAGTTGTCAGCGCTAATGCAACTTTCTGATGTGCTTCCTACTCCTGTCCCATTTCATGGTAGGGTCTAATTTTACAATTCAAGAGTCAAATCTCCTGACACTGGAATCTCACATAGATTTTAATCCAGTTACGTTCTGGCTCAGACACACCTGCACCAAGCATACCATGCCTGTTTGGTCCCTGTTAATTCCTACATCACATTTTCATGAACTTTTCATTATCAAGCTAGGGTTACTTAAATGTGGAAAGACTATTCAGCAACGAGTCTCCTCCTGGGTTACATTTTACAATCCCAGCAGCAGAAAACTAATATGCTATGCACATTAGAGGTTTAGTATTCCCTCTTCCTCACCAGCTACTTTTTCCTCCAGTGGAATATCTGTGGCCATCACTACCCATTACTCAACAGACCAGCCAAGGTCTGGTCCACAACGAACAAGAAATGTCAGCAACACCAGCAGAGGTTTGAAAGTCAGGCTGCAGTCATACTTTCTGGGTCATGTTAGCACTTAATAATGCATGTGAAGGGAAGTGCTGTCCAAGGCCTTTTACCACCTATGCATGGAGGTCATGCAACAAGAGGAGGAGGCATTTCTGTCTTTTGCCTCCTGCCAGGCAGCAGTGGGGGTTGGGACGCTCTCCCCACGCTGTTTTGGGTCAGGCAGTTCATCTTCCAGCTACCCTGTTCCAGCCAGGCTCCAGAGGCAGGTGGGGCAGAAAGCCACCCCTGCCTCTGTGCAAGCAGCCAGCATGCCAAGAGAAAAGGCAAGACCTGACCCCACAGCCCACCACAGCATTGCCTGGGACCCCAATGGCCCTGGAGTGTGAAGAAAGATTGCCAGGGTCAGTCCCATGCACCCCTTCACTGCTACACCCAGCCACAGCAACCCCCTATTCCCACCACAGTGTTGTGATGAAGGTCTGGGCAAGAACAACAGAAAAAAGTAGCTTCGCCTTCATCAAGATTACTGTTCCACTTTTTCCCCTTGACCCCATCAGTTATTTATTAACAGTAGTAAAATATTGCCGTGCTTCACCTCCCAACCAAGCAGATTTTCCTCTCTGCTCAAGACACCCACCACGTTTTTTTAAAAGCTGAAAAGAATGGACACTTTTTGTCTGTAGGTGTACTGTTCACTGCTTTAATGCTGCAAAGTGGAGAATAAAGTGTGAGAGCGCTCCTAAATAAAGTCACAGCCATTTACACATTAGGCATCCAATTATGTTGAAACTACAATTATACACATTTAAGCAGATGCTCATGCCCACGGGCCAGGCCCGTTACTTTAACTCTTCTCTAACTAACTACCTATCTTTACAGTAAGTGCAAGTGGAATCTACTTAGATACAAGACCTGAATTATCAGTCTGGGTGTGGAAAACAGGCAGAAAAAAAAAAAGTCAATGTTCCTGTCTCGTTTACCACAGCTAAGGACACTGCACAACATGTAAGACTCCAGTAGGTCCCTGCTCTTCTTTCATAGCCTGTAATCAAATACTGAAAGGCATTTTCTATTTTTAAAGCCAATTTAAAAATTTTGTCTCCAGTCTTCTGCAAATTCACAGCAAAGAGAACCCCCCAAGGAATGTGTATTATTTACACACCAGCGAGCTTACTTATTAACACAAACTTCTAGCACAAGTCATGTTTCCGTATTTTAAAACATGCCACAAAGACCTGTTTACATTCCATGTCTGGCTTTAGTAACGTCAAGGTCAGAGCGCACCCTTCAACAGTCCTCCTGCGCAGCACACCGAGGAGTGTTGCCTGATGAGTAGGGTCCAGTGGCACCTCAAAAATTAAACACTGTCCCTTACACTCCAGCAGCAATGCTGCACTTTCGGGACCTCTTCAGTCCCACTGGAGCCAAAAAGCCTGCATGAGCTACACTGAGCAGCATCTCTACACTTAGCACCACACTTTGTTCCAAAGGTAAAGGCACAAGCATTTAACAGCTTAGGGTGGGAAGCACATGCAGGTTTTCTCTCCTTACTTGCTAGCCATGAACAGCAGTTCCACCCAAACCTCAGCCACAATGCAAGTCCACTCTCTGCCTATCAACTTTTTACCCTCCTCTAAATACTGGTGGAATGCATAAAACTTTTCCATCACCAGAACAGCATTTACCACCTGTTCTCCAACTCTGGTTTGTTGCCAGAGGTTTGGAGGGAATTTGTTTATGATGAGGAAAAATGTCTATAAATTAATTTTTCAATGGGCAACTTGTCTTGAGCTTCCTCTTCAGCAAGAAAAAATGGTAATATTCAAGTAAGTATGATGGGGAAATAGTGAATGACAAAGAAGTGTCTCAAAACGGCATGAAAGGCAAGAATGCAAACAAACAGAAGTGATCAGACTCTGTGTTGCTTATCCCAGAATTGCAGCAACAGCTAAAAACATTCAAAACCGTGATTAAAAGAGGAAACTGAGACACACTGAATATTCATGCTCCATTCTTTGCAGGAACTTTACTCAGATAATTTTTTAAAAGAAATGCACTGGAACATCCTGTTTCAATGAACTGAAACTCCCAGCACAGCAAGAGCATCTGTAGCTCTGTGACCTGTTCCAGGTGCCCGCTGCATAAGACACAGATGACAAAACTTGTACAAAAGGATATGACAGTTTGCCTCACCATCACCGCTGCAGTGGCCATGGGAAGCAACAAGATATTGACAGCAATAAAACAAATCCTCACAATTTGTCTTCTCTCCATAAGAGAAGCTGTATGTTTCAAGCTGTGAAGGCTGCAAGTTACCTTAAGTCCTAAGGAACACTTCAGGTCTGTTGCTCTTCAAGGATCCCCCATATATACATCAAATAGCCACAGCTTTATTTCTTGGGTTTGGGTTTTTTTTTTCATGTCAAAATAAGTGCTGCAAAAATTTTTGCTGTCTAAGCTAAGATACTTTTTTTTCCCCTTAAGTAAATTCAGGAAGAGATGTGCTCCTTCTAGGCTGTACTGCACACAGGCTGGACTCCCTTGGGGGATCACAATGCGACTTGAACCTTCAGCCTAACACAGCATGACAGACTTGCCATCTACTGCTCCAAAATCCACCTGCCTTGCACCACAAAAAACATAGCTTTCTCATCTCCTCCTCCTACTTCTTGCTATGGAAGCCACCACCTTCACAGCAACAGTGTGACAAAGTTTGAGCTACAAAGTAGGTCCAAATATAAAGTGAAATACTGGTTTAGCAAGCCTAGAAATGCTGAAATGAACTTCTACGATTTCTAATGCTCGAAATCATTATTTTTAATGAACCAAGTATAACTCCCATTAAAAACTTGCACTCTGAAAATGTCAGCAGTTACTGAATTGTGCAAAGGTCTCGTAGCTCAAAAGGGTGCGGGATCCCCCTGCAGTGACCCGAGACAGGCATGCCCGAGGAGTGAGCCGCGGAAGCCGGCTCACAGAAGGACAGCTGGCATTTCACCCTGCAAGGGGTATATTCCAAAATTTACGATTTATGGTTTTAACCTCACCCGCTGAAGGAAACGGAGAAATGCACCTCTGCAACCCAGCCCTACAACTGTCGCCTGTAGCTCTTCTGGGGAATCCCAATTACTTGCAGCGCATCCTTGGGACGCCGCCGGTTCTGTCCCGGCTCATCCCTTTCGCGCCCACCCATTTGGGGTCAGAAATCC
>NW_010425167.1:0-5085 GCF_000710305.1 Buceros rhinoceros silvestris
GTATATCGGTCCCTCGACCCTTAACACTAACATAACATGAAATACTGAAAGACACAACAGCAGGTACTTTATTAAGCCAGTGGTAAAACATTGTAATGGGACAGAGAGGACTTGTTGACCGCAGTGCTGGGTTGTGACCAAGAATGAGTCACTCTTACAGGGAGCACCTCTAAGCAGGGTCTATATCACTTCCTGATGCAGATAGATGACACTGATGATGTACTAGAAAGGCTGCCTATCAAAATTCCAAGATGCTGAATTTCAGCTTTGTGATACAAAATGGGACTTTAATTCTGTTGTCTTTGGTGTAACATTATCTGGCAGGTAGAGCATTTGCTTATTGTCAGCCCCTTAATAGTTGTTTTCAAGACACTACCGGAGCGGTGGATGCAATGAGGGAGACTGCCCAAAGGTATTGTGATTGGTGTTTTTCTCTTACCTTTGTGTGCTGGCTTTTTGTTAGCCCCAGCAGGGAGATCAGCTTCCATTAGCTGATGTTAGTGGTTTTGCCATTGGTCTGTCAGGCAGAGCTACAGAGCATGGGAGAGGAGGTCTCTTCTCCCCATGCTTGCCTGTTCCTACAAGAACCCTGGGAGAGGTCATTTACTTACTCCTCTCTCTGATCAGACCTATCACTCTTTAGTTACAGCAAAGTCAGTGCAAATGTCCTGGCACTCCTGTGAAATACAGTAGCTGACAGGCTGAAGATAACTTTTAGGGATGAGATTTAAACTCACACCTCTACAAAGACTGATTAATACGGGATGTGAGGGAGGAAACAAGTCCATTTTCAACAACTCTCCCATTTCTAAATCACTTGTCTGAAACCTGGTAACTGTAATTTGTAATTTTGGCACTGGAAGACTCCTTTTGTTATAAATTGAGCACTGGAAATATGATGACTTAACTGATCCTTGCTGTCCTACAAATCCCAAGGGATCTGTGATACTGGATGTAGACTTTACTGGCATTCTTTAGGAGACAAATCCTTTTTTGTCTTTGAAAATACCCGTGCAGCACGTCAGCAAGAGAACTGTTCATAGTGTGTAGCAGGACAAAAAAAGCCATTATCAGAGTTAATTATATTTCTTATGGTAAATCAATTAGTGAATCAGCTACCTAGAGACTAGATAAAGAACCAGGCTGAAATCACAGAATAACAGAATCAATTTGTCTGGAAGAGACCTGGAAGAGATCAAGCCCAACTGTTAGTTGGACTTTCAGTTGCTGTAATTACAATCACACGGCCTGACTAAGGCATGCACACATGGCAGCCATACACCAGAGAAGTAGACCCATTCTCCCTATCTATATCCTCTATACTTGAACATCAAGCTTACAGCATGAAACAACCTTATTTTTTCCTACCAGATATTCTTGCAATATACTTCCTGAATGGCTATTGTCTGATAATTTCTGCTTTCATCCCCTTAGAGAGAAGCCTATAAATAACATGCAAATCTTCCTTTCTCCCCACCCCTCAAAAAAAAAAAAAAAATAGAAACCACAAATGCATGTTTTTCCCAAGCAAATATATTCCCTGATTAAAAGCAGAACAACTCCATCTGCTCCATCTATGTGTAGTTACACCATTCAGATAGGATGTATGTGAGAAACCTGTCAACACTCAGAAAGAGTGGGAGGCATATGGTATTATCACACAATTTCACTGTATTTCATAACTAGGCATACACAGCTGAGTCTAATGATAGTAAAGACAACATTATACTTTTATTGGGCAGTCTTTTTCAATGTAGAAACACCCACAACAGGAAGCACAGATGAAGAACCGGAAGTAAACCAGGATGAGTAAATTTTGAGGATGTCATTTCTTGCCTTAAATATTAGTTGCCCCGCAGAACCAGAATATCAGACTTGAGTAATGCTGTATGTGATTCTCATTAAGCTACTTCTGCAGACAGCAGCTTCGAACTATGTAGACCAGAGTCTGCTCTTCTATTCCAGCAATTCTGTTAGAAAATGTGTCTCTTTAAACTCAGGAGGGAAGATGTACAGTTACTCTCTCTGATTACACCTTGGTCTCAAGATCAACCAATCCAGGAGGACAGCTGGTCAAGGACAGTGGAAGTTAACAGTCAAAGTGATATACACTGGTGATAAGGTAACTAAACAAAAAGGTGAACTAAAGCAATGGGAATTCCCACACTGAGTTGCCCTGTTTCTCTGGATTTAAAATGCCTTTTAAATAAGTTTATCACGAGGTAGCCACATTCTTCAAAGTTTCATTTCTTCTGAAGGAAAAGCCTATGAAGGTTCAAATGGACTTGGCGGACCTTAAGCCAAGTACTTTTTTACACTTAATGGTGTAGAAAAAAATACGGCTTGTCCTATGTACAAAACAGTTTAAATAGGAGCGAGAAGGAGGGAGATGCTTCACCTTTCATCATCATAAGAAACATGAAAAATCATATAACCAATGAGACACTTTCCCTGCTGTTGTCAATCCTACATTACACACATATGTTTTCCACTGAAAATATTTGAGGAGATAGGTGCAACAGAAACCACTGCTTGGAACAGGATAAAAGAAATGCCTACTTCTTGAGTGCATGATGTAAAACTCTACTGGTTGAATGGTTCCACAAACCCTGGTCTGCTGTGTGATTTTGGTTTTTTGGTTTTTTTTTAATAATCCTTTAGGATGATGAATATTTCAGTTGGTATTAACTTCTTGTTCTCAAGCCATCCTTATGAAAATTAGGCTTACAAAATCAGGTAATCTGATTTTCATTAGTTCTCAGTACCTAAAGCCCTCTTTTCACTTACTTGTAAAAATATTTACAGATCATTGTACTTTCCCAGTATTGTCACAATATTGTTTTATTATGAACATCCTTCATGGAACATGTTCCACAAACACATCTGCTGTGTGATTTTGGTTTTTTGTTTTTTTTTTAATAATCCTTTAGGATGATGAATATTTCAGTTGGTATTAACTTCTTGTTCTCAAGCCATCCTTATGAAAATTAGGCTTACAAAATCAGGTAATCTGATTTTCATTAGTTCTCAGTACCTAAAGCCCTCTTTTCACTTACTTGTAAAAATATTTACAGATCATTGTACTTTCCCAGTATTGTCACAATATTGTTTTATTATGAACATCCTTCATTCTGTCACATTTTTGATTCGAGATAGACTAACAGTCACATTAAACTACAATAACCCCCATTACAGCAAGAACGAACCCATGCTGTACATCACCAGCCTTCAAGGACAAATCTTCAAGGCTTCTATCTGTCCTGCTTTGAGACCTCAACTTATCATTCATAATGAACTTTTCTGCCAACAGGCACAACTGTCAAGAGGTGACAAATCATTGTAACAAGTGGCCATTTTTCACTTTTGTTGCTCCACTTTCCTTCCTGGCATCCTCGTATAGGATATATGTATTTGCTATGGAAATGAATACATTGTTCATTACCAATCTTTCGTTTCTCCAAATTCATTCTTCAGACTACACAACGAACTTTGCTATTGCTTAACTATAGACCAAGACAGGCAATTTCTCCCAGATCGGACCAATACAGTGGGCATATATTGTGCAGGCATACAATTAGCTAATTTTAGAGCTCAAAAACCATATATATTTTGAAAGGCACAGGGCTGTTTCTTCAGAAGAAAGAATCCCGGAGATGGCAGTGAGTTGGGACAGGAGAAGAGTAATAATGTTCATTACAGAAAGCCCATGGAGGCTAGTGTCCAGGGTGATGGTCGCAAAAGTCGGGGCAGCCGAAGCAACACACACTTCAGTCATTCAAAACAAGAGACTTTTATTCCTGGCAAACAACCTGTTTATATACACACTTTAGTCTACATGCCCACTTCTGATTGGTTACAAGTTTCTTCTTCTGCCCAGAGATGCAACGACCTCCCAATCCACCCATCGACCCCGCCTTTCTTCTGCCCGATGACTCACCCCCTCCCCTATGCTTTGTTTATTGGTGGCTTAACCTGTACTTTTCCATCCCTTTTAAGGGGAAGCTTTCTCGGGCCGGCCGTGTCCACCCACAGATGATCACAGGTAATATCTCAGAAGAAGAAAACTCATGCTTCCTTAAACTTGTGTTTGGTATTTTTGTGAGGGGTTTTGTTTTTTGGGTTTTTTAAATGTTGTTACCAGAACCACAGGACAATTGCCTAGAATAAAAGTTCATTTCTGGAGGATTAAATGATCTGGACTCCAGTGAGCCTTGGGCCTACTGATACAACTGAGTGAAAAACTATATAGGAAGGCTGATGACAGTTGCTCGAGATCAGTAAGTCATCTGAAAAAAATTCAAAAGGCAAAGGCACTCAAGCCACACATCCAGAAAGTCCTTGACACAAAAAGATACATGCATATGACCTTCCCCATGATAGCACTTGATTCCTAAAGCTTTTGTTTTGCTTTCTTAGACAACACAAAATGTGTAACTCCTTACTTATAACTGTGTTTATCAGACGCTCTCTGAACAGCAAAGTGTCATGAAAAGGGAGGCCAGGAAGATATATAGAGATGATTATTAAAATTCCTGGCTTGGGGCGGGGGGGGGACTGGATTCCAAACCCTTTACAATTTGTCCAGTCCACTAGCGTCCCGAGAAAGACGAAATCCTGACACCCAACCTGTCTACCACACTGCTGTTAGGGAGAAAGGGGAACCTCCCTGTGTTCTTTACAACTTGGCCAGCCTGCCAGGCTCACGCTGGCAACATCACTGAAACCAAAGTCCCCCTTGGTAGCACACAAGATTGGATGATATTCGCCTAACCTATTCAGAGACCCTCACTGGCAACACAGCAAAGACAAATCCCTTTAGTATTAAATTAACAATATAATTTTATTGTGTAAATACGTGACAAAATGCAGGTTCGAATGATACCAGTGATGAGTATTGACTGCGAAATGGATTTAAAACAACATTAAGCACACACAGAAACTCAAACACTAATGATTATTAATAGCCAGCCTGATGTTAGTATTTAAGCGCGCAAAGCAGAGAGCTCTTACCCAATAGGCGTCCCTATGGGGAGGGAGAAGATAGGTTCAGCCCGTCGACCGATCCCAAAGTTCCGATGGTGGTGT
>NW_010425167.1:5263-11345 GCF_000710305.1 Buceros rhinoceros silvestris
CTCCCCCAATGGGCCCCCCTTTGGGGGGGGGGGGGAGAAGATAGGCTCAGCCGGTTGACTGATCCCAAGGTTTCGATGGTGGTCTTCTGTTCCCCAAAATCCCCCTTTCATTCACCACTTTTTATATCGTTTCTATATTTTTAGGTGGACTTTGATTTACTGT
This sequence comes from Buceros rhinoceros silvestris, assembly GCF_000710305.1. Lineage (NCBI taxonomy): Eukaryota > Metazoa > Chordata > Aves > Bucerotiformes > Bucerotidae > Buceros > Buceros rhinoceros. The sequence goes on from NW_010425167.1 coordinate 5,427, forward strand.
AGTCATAGATTCTTTTTATTCTGATTGGATTAAAAATATCTTGCTTCACATTAAAAGGTACAGGTGTTAAAATGTAGTATACATGCCCAGTGGGGAGTGATTGCACCTTGGAGGCAGGTAGCCTTTGGGATGGAGGTGTGTTTTGGTATTATAATGACATTATAATGAGCAAAGTTCAGCTAAAGGACACGATTTCACCATCTTTGCTGGCACAGAAGTTGCGATCCATCTTTCTTGATAGCAGCTATGCGGTCCATCGTAGCAGTCCATCGTATCTTCATAATGGAGGAGGGCTGCAACACCTTCGTATTACCCCGTTCTCCATTTTAAAGATACAGTACATTCTGCCTGGCAAGGGTGGGCCTTACCCATGGCAACCGCATTCCATTCTTGGGATCATGCAAACTACATAGCCCCTTCATGGCTGCTCTTCGTGTCAAGGTGTAAGCTAAAATCTGAGAAGCAGTGCTTCTCTCACCTCCCCACTATCCGTTGTTTTCCCACACAAGGATAGTTAGGCTTTTTTTTATTATGATTTTTCTGTGCATGTTTCTTACTTTTCACTCAATTCTTCCCTTGGTTCCTTCCCAGTACACCTGCAACACAGCACTCTCTGGTTCCTTTGAATTCCTATATCCCAGAACCAGCTATACTTCCACTATATTATATTGAGGAAGTTTCCTGCAAGTGTTGAACTGTACAAACACTAAGAGTCCTCTGCCCAGCCATGAATATCTATGAAATTTCATACCCCCTCCCTCTGTTGAAGTGTCAATCTGTCAACAAGTTCATCATGTATTAGGAACATATAAGGAGTAGCAGACAGACAAAGACAGACAAAATGTTCCTCCTTAAGATAAAGTAAAAATATATTTCTCTTAAAGCTAGAATGAAATTCCTATTTGGGAGCCAATGAAAATGCTGTAATTATTCTCAGTCAGTTTTTCTAACCTGTTCACCCCACTTGCTTTACTTTTGCTTAATAATTTGTGTTTTTACAGACAGAAAGTCTTCCAAATTCTTAGACACTTACATTCTCACCACATGTATTTACTTTCTGCTGTTAAAGTGACCTGTAGACTGGCTGCACTTAGAAGTATCATTCAAGACTACATTTTACCTAACTCTTCCACAGGTGAGAGAGAGTTTAGGGGGGTAAGCATAGTGCAAGAGGATGCTCTTCCCTTTCACCCAAGTGAAGCAGTGGCTGGGACACAGCTGTCTTTTTCAGCACTTCAGAAATGCAAGGGTGGAAATGTGGCCTCAAATGCCTGTCCAAAGAAATGGAGATGTCATGGCAGTGCAACGTAGATCTGACAGTTGCATGTGTAGCAGTTTGTTGAGCATTCCTCTGCCTGTATGTAGCTTAGCTTTGGGAAAACAGCAAGAAAACATCAAAAACGCACATATTGTTCCTAGAAAGGAACAAAGAAAGGTGTACAAGTACCTTTTGTATGTGTACTCTAATATGCCTTCCCTTTCCACGAAATCCTCATTATCAAAACACAGCAACCTACGTGCTTTATTTCCCTCCCAAGTTTTGCAGCTTGCTGGTCATACTACCGACATAATTTGAGGAAGCAAAACCAAAAGGCACCTGACATAATTGTAAGAGATAGGACAAGGGATGCCATTAGCCTAGTGTATGAATAAAGACCACATCCAGAACTATTTGTCAGAGTGGATAATAGCACTCTATCACAGAAAAACAAGCCCAGAAGTGCTAGTGCTTTGTGCTTAATATTTATGTCTTGATATTAAAATTTTTTAAGTGTGATTTTTCTATTTTTAAGATTAGTAAGACAACAAGTATAGAGAAACAACACCACAACACCCTTCATATGAACTGGGCCATTATGCTTGCTTAGAAGACAAATTTGGAAACTGTTTCAGGGGAACAAAATGCTAAATTTTCCATGCTAAGGGACTTGCTGCTACCTGGCAGTGAAAGAAGGGAGAGAGAGATGGAAGAGTGAAGCAGAAGAGAATTCCACATATGATTTACTAACATATTCACAGCACATTTGCAGCCATTAAGGCAATTCTTCCTCCACAAGTACCCAGGAGATTACTCTAATGCTTCCATTGAGATTGTGGAGTGAATCTCTGCAGCTTCACAGGACTATTATACTTTGACTGTTTGCAGTGTCATCTCTCTTCTGCACATGTAACTCTTATTACAGCTACAGGGGTCATGTGGAAGCAGCCAAAGGAGGCAAAAATTGCAGAATACTGGTGAGATCATATCAGCTGTTCATTCCATACTATGCAAGGATTCCTTATTTATAATTACTTTGTTGCTCAGAATCATGAATTTCAGATCATCTACACCTAGGAAATATCAGTTGTCAACACATGAAGCTGATGTGCAGATTTATTAGTAAAAAATTTTGAATTAAACATTGAACCAATTACTTGGTCCGGCCGTGGCCCTTTCTGCTTCACCACTGAAACAGGAACCGAGAGTAAGGACTTCTGCAAAGCCAGCTGTGGCTGCAAGGGCCATGGGAGCTAGCCTGAGTGACTGTGTGGGCACAAACGCTCCATGGGACGTCAGTTCTGCATGTCCTCTACATCATGCCAGACTTCATTACTAAATTGAACCATAACCTTTTAGCTGAAGTAAAGCTGAAGTGTTGTATTTCTGGATCCGGAGGTTTCTGATACAACGTCTAATGCTATGCTAAATAGAGAAAACCATACTGTGAGTGCCTGTGTAAAGGAGGGGCTGACTTACCCACTGATTTCTTGCCTATTTCTGTTACATCTGCAGACGCTTGCATATGGATACACAGTATAGGTCAAATAAGTCTCTATCCCATTATTACAAAAGCCCTGGAAACACCTTTTATTTTGAAAGAGATTTTTGCATTGATCAAATAAAGTAGCAAAAGACTATTCTTACTTAGAAGTAAGCTCTTTAAAATGGCGTAATGTACAAGATGAGATTTAGGGCACATATTCCTCTAGCCAGAAAAAAAAAAAAAAAGAAGAAGAAATAAATTCAGGACTAATAAAACAAAGAAAATTACAAATTTCTCCCAAGTCCAACTCAAAAACTGTATTTTCCAGGCAAGGCAAAGAGCGTACGTGGATCACAACTGAATTATTTCCATACACATAAGTCAGGGTTTGATTCTGCATGCTGTTGCTGGATGGAAAGCACATTTTTCAAAAGAAAAAGAGAATGTATAAGAAAAAAACATGTATAAAAGCAGGCAGGACATTTATTGAAAGATCATAATTGGTCACAGTATGTAGCATTCATTTAGAAACTGCCTTGGGCTTACTAAATTATATATAAGGCTAACAAGGGATGAAATATGTGAAAAACAGGTAATTTTTATCCTCAGAGGCTGAAAAAACCCTTTTTTCATGCTGCAGAAAGCCAAATGCACCATCAATATGGATGGAACAGTTACAATGGATGTTAGGTATTTTCACATAAAAAGAGAAACCTGCACCTTACAAAAAACAGGTGGATAAATGGTTTTCCTCCCTTGGCCTGACAGAGTCAGAGCTGGTCACCTTTCAGAGTATGTTGTAAAAATTTATGAATTCAATTTTTTTTCTCTCTCTCTCTCTGTCATATACACGGTCGCTCAGAGGTCAAAAAGATGAGTTGGTTTGATCAGCAGTCACTTAGGAGATATTATCTGGGGACATAACTAAGCAAAAAAGCATACCAATCACTCCACCACAGCCGCACCCTATATTGAATAAGAAATCTGCACCATTTGGTTGCCTATGTTGCATCTGCTACTAATTTTGCTGCTGCTGCTATTCATTTTGCTGCTCCTGGAAAGCTTTGTGCACAAAATGCTTGGCATCAATCATTTTCTCCTCCTACCCTACATTTCACAGATTACCTCCATGACAGAATCACCGTTTGTCCCCAGACTCCCAAACTGCACCATATAGTAAAGTTCCTACCTGTCCAGCTCTGAAATAACTTGACTTCAAATTCTGCTTTTCAATTGGAGGAATTCCCTGAAGAAGTGAAGAATGAGTTTCTAAAAATTCTTTTCCATTTTGAGAAAATTAAATACACATTTCTTTTCAATGTTAATTTCTTTTCAAGTTATAAAAGGCATTTTTTTTACTCTGATCAAATGTATTTCAATTATATTAAAATGCTTAGCACACTACTTTGTAATATATAACCTGTTGTAATTTTGTAATAAATTGTTTATGCAAAGAAATTAAATTATTCTGCTGGATGTCTGGTATGTTTAAGAGTAGAAAAAATTTCATCTACTCACATGACTTTTTTTTTTTTTGGCACCTGTCAGAAACTGCAATTTTTTTGAAGCAGTTGTTTTGGAAAAGCAATTTCCAGAAGTTTGAAGAGATTCAGATATGATTCCGTTTCATATTAACTGGGGCTGACGTGAAGTGTTTTTGAAGTTTCGCAACATAAGAGAAATGCTGCTGCATTTATTTGTATGTGCTAGTAAAATGTTGCACAAAGGAAACAGAATTCTGACTGTGCAGACATGAACAACTTATTAAACTAATTCCTGCAGAATGAAAGATAACATTTATAATTTTAAAAACCAAACAAGTCAACTTTTGGTAATATTCAAGCTTTCGTCAGTTAAGATAGTTGCACACAGATGCATGGAGCAAAGGTAATGAAATATATGCTTAATCCAGAGTATTTTTAGATTTCAGTGCCTTGTTTGCGAATATCAGGGGGACTGATTATTGAAGAAAAAATATTACACCAATATGGACACTTTCATTCTTGTTTTATCAGTGGCAAACTACTTTTAATCAACTCAATGCCTTTTTATCAGCATGTAGACTCTAGCCTGTGTTAGCATGTGCTTTACAGTTTGCTCTTTTGCAAACAAATGCAATTTTGCAGAAGTAATTTATGTTAGAATAAATTAATTCTAACATTAGCATTTTGCAGAGTCTGAAGACAATATGCTGAAGACAATAGAACTGCAGCAGTCTTAACATCATTTTACAACAAAAACATTTCAAGAGCTCCAAAACATTTTGTGCTGGTGGGGAACCAAATTACGTTTCTGGCTACGCTGCTCTAAATGTAAGGAATCACTAGATTAAATGTAGTCTATACAGGTTTCTGCCTCCGTAAGAGTAAATCTTAACACCCCAACATCAAAAGAGATTAAAGCAATATTCTTCTTGCCTTAAAAAAAAAATACATTTTGATTTCTCAGATCTCTCATACTGGAAAAATACGCTCACAAAATGCAGATGGAAACATTTCATACATAGTCACTACTGTGAAAAGTAATTTTACCTTGATATTAAAAATTACATTGCTGACATTTTCTTTTCCAGTAAACTCTCTTTTGTGGATTGTCATTAAATTATTCAAGTCATGCAGATGTCTTTTATAATTCTACCTTGTTTTGCTGAATGGGCATCAAATGTGTTAAAATGTAGAGATCTCGTCATCAAAGATTTTCCGCACAAGCAGGCAAATTTAACTATAGTACTACCTTCTGACTACTGAAAATTATTTCTACTTTGGCCTTAAGCATGTATTAGCTTCTTGTATTTTCTTATATTAGCTTTTTATTTCTATTATAAATCTTTAAAAAGTGAGCTCAAAGTCCTGAACAAAGCATATGAGTATTTTAAGGCTCTGAAGAGCCACAGCTGAACTGTGGGCAAACTGTTGGCAGGAGCTGTAATTCAGTGAGGGATCATGGTTCCTACCTAAAGCTTCTCCCAAGGCAATCAGTCCTGAGAGGATGAAAAACAGGAGTAAGCTCTTCTGGATGAAGCTGCAGAGCAAGTAACAGCAGAAATATTGTCTTAGCCCAGTAAATCTCCTTCCCACACCTCCTTCCCTCCCTAAGAAAAAAATGAAAGAAACTCTCTTGGATCAAATGGAGATACAGATGGAGGACCAAAAAAAAAAAAAAAAAAAAAAATGGA
>NW_010425167.1:11423-14173 GCF_000710305.1 Buceros rhinoceros silvestris
AAAAAAAAAAAAAAAATGGAATCTCCATAATTTTGTTTTGATTGTCTCCCTTTGTGACACCATATCTAGGGACTTCCTATCGAAATATGTCTTGTATTTCTCACTGGAAAATAAATTCACTTTTTTTTTTTAATGACTTCAAGATGTACTGTCAGTACCTTCTTTTAATGAGCTAGGTTCTTAGAAGTTCCACAGCAGCTTTTGGAGAGAAAGTTTCTTCATATGAGCAGTTATGTTACCTGCAGCACTGTATCCATATGTGCAAACACATCACTGTATCCAATCAAGCAAACAGAACCAAGTAAGTATAAGTCCAAACCACTTTGGAAATACTTGATCATTTTCTAAATGGAAAATGGAATTTATTTCATCACTGCTAAATAAGAAAATGACCCTTTTACTCTCCTCTTAGCAAAAGGCAGGTACATCTACAGGGCAGGCTGCCCATTAGGCAAGGCAAGAGGAAGACTTGAGGCTGGGATTCTTCCTCTCCTCTACTTGCCATGAGATCTCAAGCAAGTGGCTTCATCCTTCCAAGCTTCTTTTTCAAAGAAAAAATGTTCAACCCACCATTTTAGAGAATTCTGACCCTTGAAATCAACCAGATTAAGAAGCCAGCACATCCACACGTGGCTGTCCCACCAGGTCTAGCAAGAGCATCACTAAGACATAACGCAGAATATGTGAGGGAAACATAATCTCACTGCAGGTGGAGGGTGAATGTTGTCTCAACTCTCACCACCTGAGAGAGACTAGCCCTAGGATACTGCAGCTGTGTAACACTGCTTTTGTATGATTTACTGTAGAGACAGTAGTTTGAGGTTAATCTTTCAGAGGACTTTGTGTATGGAGGACTCATCACCCCAGTTGGGGGTTTGACTGGAGGCGGTCTTGGGGACAACCCAGACTCAGTGAAGCAGTCAGAGAGCCACTGGCCTCTGTAGCACCCTGACACACTTTTTATGCATCTGTGTCCAAAACCTGTCATCATATTTCACACTCAAAATAATATTTCCATGAGACCTTTATATTTAGGGTATCTGCAGAGGAACTCAGAAAATTCACAGAATATTAGGCTCTCCTAGCACGATCAGCGTTGTTATCAGTTCACAACACTTTCAAATTATTTCTTGCCAGCAGACAGTATTACAAGAGTCAATGGAATGAATAACTTACTGATTGCATAATTTCATATCGTTTCCACTCACAAACCCGTTTGTTTTGACCTGAATTTTTTTAAGCCATCTAAATTATTTCCTCTTCTTCATAAAAGTAATTTCAATAAAGCACTGGTTGTCCGTTTACTTCTGCACTTCCAGTTTCCCATTGTGTGGACGAGCAGTGACCTTCTGAATGCAGTCATCAGCTTGTCAACTGAAGCACTGGGAGAAACACGGCCTGTTGCAAACAATGTGATTTTTTTTTCTAACAGAACATTAATAGTACCTACCAGGCAGCTGTGAAGTTTCTTTGTAAATGCCTGTAATGAGTCTGCTACATGTCTCTTGTATGTCACCATGATTACAATGACATTTTGAATAGAAAATGCCCATGTTAATGGACTCAGAAGGGATCTGGTCTGGATCACTTATGCAATGTCAACCTACTCACAGCTATTTTGGCTATGAGAATCTGGTGTCCCTAACATGCAAATGTGGAGACTTCTGCCTCTCTGAGAAAACATCTGTGTCTCACAAATGAATACTACACCCTGAAACAGCTTGTGAAACTGAAGTGAGAAGATATAATGGGCACGCACTCAGCACAGAAGTCCATCTCAGCTGTGCGTGGTAGTATAAAGCCAGAGGCTAATATCAACATTTTTTTAAAGAATTAATATTAGTCCAACTTCCAGACTGCCACCTGGTCACTAAAATTAAGGCACATTTGTTAGCAAACAAGTGATAATACACAGTGCCAGATTCATTAAAACAAGAAGAATTAATGAATAGCATGACTTTATGGGACATCTTAAATCCAAGAGAAGACCTATCATCTCAAAGTCTCCTGGTTGCTAGGATTATGTGTAATGCTTCCACAGTCTCTTCTCACTTTAGTCTAACGGAACCAATGCAGAAGCACAAACAAGGGAACATACCCACTTTTGCTTGTCCAGTATTAAACAACAGAATATTAGTCATAAGACAAAAGCTGATTTTATATAAGCTGCTCATGACAATTATAACAAGAAATTTTAGGAATAGTTTAAGTCAAGGACACAACTGAATTGTTTCTGTGAACATCAATATGGAAGTCTGCACCCAAGAAGGGCTGCACTGAAGAAAGCACAAAATTTATTCTAGGAGAAACTAAGACAAGTAGACACGTAGAAATAGGTTAGCAAGAAACCATTCTACTTGCCTGAACATCACACAGGAACGTTTTTCTGGAGGAAAAGAAATTCTAATGACAGCACACTTTGTGCATAAAGAATTCTGTGTTCCTTTTGGTGGGTGAATAATAGTTATTTCAACTTACATAAAAGCCAAGGATTGAAACAGACACCAGATTACTATGACGGTTATTTAGCACTATACAGAATAGGAAGTAGGAAAGAAAAAGGAAAGAGGTCGTCTAGCAGAATGGACCAAACTGGAGGACACATCACTCATCCCAAATAATGAATGATGTCGGCTCATTCTGCAAGGCACTGGCTCCATTTATTTTGAGAGATTCATCATAGCCACTTCTGTGCAAGTGGAAGGAGGGCATAAAACCTAAGCAGCTCTTCAAAAATCAGAAACAAATTC
>NW_010425168.1:0-2147 GCF_000710305.1 Buceros rhinoceros silvestris
GGCCGGCGGGGCCGGTCCGCCCCGGCGAGCTGCCTTCCTGCCGGCTGCTTGCAGCGAGCGTCGTCGCCCCAAACCCCGTGCTGCGCGCTGTCCTCAGCCACACTCGCTGGGAAGCGCGCCCGCTTCTGCGCCCACTCCTGGCTCTGTCGGTGTTTCCTCCTTGTCCTCTCCCACAGCTCGTCAAGCGTTTCCTCCCCACCTTCTTTGCAGGCATCGTGGCCTAAAGCACCCACATGGGTTGTCCCTGCTATCTTTACCTCAGAACTGTCACTGCCTTTACTTCTTGTGGTGTCTTCTCAGCTCATCAGTCGGTAACTTCTTCCCAGCTGCTGGTGGTGTTGCCTCAGCGGAGCTGGCTCCGTGCAGATCCCTGCGGTGTCAGGGCAGCTCCTGTCCCCGTGTCCTTGCAGCCTATCCCGGTGCACTGCTGGCTCCCATCGCTGCTACCGCAGACCTCAGTGCATGGCTGCTTTCACCCCTCGTTTCAGTGCTGTCCTTAACTCCCATAACTCCTCTCTTGCTCGTTGCCATTCTGATGATTTCTTACCTCCTTAAGCAGTGACTTTTGCCATAGCTTTGTCTAGCACAGGAACAGTCGCTGTCTTGCTGTGGCTTGTCACAGCTCCTGTCATGGCGGACCATTGCCACCAGCGTGTCAAGTCCGCTGCTAAATCAAGCCACCTGTTTAACATCAGCACGACACCCACTCTTAACGATACGCTGCTCTCCCATGGCGTAAGCACTGCTGTATAGCTTCTCTTTATTATAATTTTTTAAAAAAAATTATATTGCTGTTTATTAGAGTGTATGTAGAACACACGAGGGGGGTTTGCTTTTCCATTTTGAGCACAGTTCTTGTAGCCAGCCCTGCATCTGGCTCAGCCACGCCCTCTAATCATCCTCTCTGCATACATTCTTGATCTCAACCATTATGAAATGCTAGACTACTATCTGTGATTCCCTGGCTCTTGCTCTCTGACACATTCGCACAGGCTTTCTCAGCTGTGGGAGAGGAGAATAAAGCATTTCTTTTTCCAGGGGAAATAGATGGGAGTAAGCAAAAAAAAAATTATCTGCATATCATCTGTTGCCCCACTCAAATACATGTTTATCCAATAATAATAATTATGAATGCATGGAGTGCCTAGGGAGCTGCACAGCTGGAACTGGACTGTTAAATCAGCAGAAAATGGAGAACAAAACTCAAATAAAATATTTAAAAGCTAGAACAAAGCGGCATCCCTGTTTATGGTAAAAGCAGCACCCAGCACATCAGTGATGCTTTGGTCTGCTAAAGCCTGTGCCTTCCTTTTTCCCAGCAGACCTCACCACAGTCTGTGATGGGGGAGAAAGGCTGTTGCTGTGGGCTTGGGAAGCTGTGGTGTTGGAGGAGATGTCAGTGAGGGAGGGGGAGCAGCTATGATGATGCTACTAAAGAAACCCTAACTACAGCCTTACGGTAGCTTAAATGTAGGAGAGGGCAAGAGAGAGATGCTTATTAGTGAGGAATCCCTGAAGAGACTGTCATTTGGGCGACTGTTATGTGGTAGGTTCAGAACAAAAGCATGTCTTTACATCTGTTAGAATCATTCCACATTTTCTATGTATTCCTGTGGCCTGTGATAGTGATGATTTATTTAATCTACTATTAAATTAAAACATTCTCTTATAATTTAGAAGCTGATTTATAGACACAGCAGATGGCTCATCTCCTTTCATTTCCATCCGCACAGCTATCGTTTCTTTATGGTGTTTTGTGTAAACTTTATCCTCTTGGTGTATGAACTTGAAAAGTCCTGACTTGACTGTTGGATTGGTTTTGCAGTGGGTTTTTTGTGGGTCAGGGTTGGTTTGTTTGTTTGTGTTTTTTAGGACACTTAATATAATAGTTATTTAATGAATACCCAGTTTTTAAGTGTTAAAGCTTGTGGCTGCTCTCCAGACCGAAAGTGCCTTCTTGGCTCATCTCCAGGAACATTTTAACGATAGACTTTTTTTGGCACTGGGAATACACGATTGGTATCTTACTGATAGAGAATGGCATGGTTTGGGGGGGTTTTGGCTTTTTTGGGGTAATGCCATGGGTTTGCCATGGCTGGCTGGCAGGAGAGCAGAACCAATTGATGGGGGGGGAGGGGGGGGGGGTC
>NW_010425168.1:2245-7436 GCF_000710305.1 Buceros rhinoceros silvestris
GCATCTGCTGCCATCCGTCTGCAAGGAACAGAAAAACAGCTTTAGTACAAGACAAGAGTGCAATTTATTTTGTTATTTAAAAGGCTAGCCTGTATTTACAGTCATTATGTAACACACCCGGTGATACTGCTCACGTAGAGAATACACGATTCTAGGTGTTTTGTTGGTTTTCTTCTGTGGCTCTTCACGCGTTGTTTTTGTAGGGTATCCTGCAGTATCCTTCAGAATGGTTTGATCTGTCAATAACAATTCTGTTGTACTCTGACTCACAACTCGCAAGTAGTAGGACAGATATCATGAACTTCCCAAAGTGCGTGAGTAAGCAGGCTGGGAGAAGCTGTCTTCTTTGGAAGTGTCATAGCTTTTACTCTGGGAACCATCAGAAAAATTCAAGTAGAGGCTGTCACAGTATTTTTCAGGTGCATTGAAAAGATGGTGTCTTTGTGGTTTTCCCAATCCTACACCCTCACAAAGATCTGAAATGTGATGTAAAATAAGTGAAGCAACTCAACTGTCAATATAGAAGTTTGAAAACAATCAGGAAACAAAGCTGTGGTGTTTGTCTCCCCACAATAGCTTTCTGGAACAGGGAGAATGCCTGACTGAGGGTGTGTCTGTGAGGGGAACTACAGCTCCCAGGCATCTCCACTGGCCTGGGTGGTGTCTTCCGCGCATGTTTTCGTAGGAATTGATGTGTCGGTTTTCATCACAACGCACTCAAGCCCTGGAGGGAAAAAAAAAGAGCCACCAGGCAAACAGACTTTGAGACATAAAAATCACAGAATCAGATTTGAAGGTCAGATCTCTGCAGGCTCAGGCTTCCTTTGTTTAGGAAAACACATTACCATCGTTTAAAGCCCTTGCTGATGCAAAGGGATGTAAATGAGGTGGGCTTGGCGGTAGTGCCATTATACCCTTTCAGTTCATGGTGTTGAAATGCAGCTTCCCCCTGCAGCTGCTCATTAGGAACGTTGCCTTTTGAAGTTTCCTGAGAGCCAAATGGCAGCCTTTCAGCCTCCTGATACACGGCATTTGTGAGTGTCACAGGCAGGAGCGATGCGGTACCGGAATGGGATTTTTCCGTGGATTTTCGCTCACAATAAGGGAAGTGGAATAGATAAAAATCAAGGATAAACTTTAGATTAAAATAATTTTTACTCTCACTGTTTATTTAAGTCAAGTACCTTCCACTGTGCCTAAGCTGATGATGATGATAAGGCAGATAATTGCTATCTGTGCAGTGAATCCTACCTGCAGCTTCTCGACCTTCCAAGGATAAATGAAAGAAAAGCTTATGCCAAAGCATGTTGGGGTGTACTGGGTAGACGACGATGTACTTGAAAACAACCAAGGCTAGCTGACAGCTTCCATCATCGCGTTTATTGGACCTCATTATGGGCTTTGGCATCGGGTTGCTTTTGTTTTACGATGAGCAATATATGTATTGTGGGTACTTCAGCAAAACTCTTGTTTGGACAGATGTAGAACATCAGTAGCCTTAGTTCTGATAACTTCAGATCTTCAGGCAGCTGCTGATGGGACAGCTGGCTTTTGGGGAGTAGCTCACCATGGAAGAGTTTTCCTGCTAAGCAAGGGCTATTTGCTTTAAGATGCTGGAGTCCTCCTCAGAAGCAGCAGCAGCTGTGGGATATATTCAAATAGTAGTTAACAACTGAATGAGTTGTCCAGATACTTAAGTCATCACACTTACAAAGTGAATAATTGGTATGGATGTCTAGTAGTCATCTAGATTACTAGATGATTACATCACCTGTGGTTTTGCTGCAGAAACAAGGAGGCCATGTTACATTTGACGAAAATAAGATGCTTGCGCCTGAAAGTTAACGTCTCAACTTTCTGCTGTGTGTTCAAAATTAGACCTCAGATTTAAAAATACAGGAGAGAGATTTTCAGCTCAGGTCTATAATTGTTCACTTTTTCTACAGTGCGGGTTCTCTGTTTTGTCCCTGTCCAGATAACTGAGGTATTGAAGGTTTACAGGGCTCTTCTAAGGAGTTTACCCCAGAAGGCAGTGGTAAACTTGGCTTAAAGCGAGATCACAGAGGGACCTAGCACCAGGGAAAGGCAGAAACTGATCCTACAGCTATTTCTGCAGGCAGTTTGTAATGGCAGGGATGAAGCCCTATATCTGTAAATCTGATGCAAGGAAATTAAGTTTAGGCTAGAGACAGTAATGTGATATGTGTCGTAGTTGATCCTTTAGCTATTTGCATCCTAGCTCTTCTGACAAGACAGATATAGAGATCTGCAGGGTGTGTTGTGAAGACTAGGAGTCGCCTGGTTAAGCACAGACTTGGTAGACTGATTGTTGTCTTAGAATGGAGAGACCATTTGGTTAGTTTCGAGTTAAAAGAAATACCTATCACCCTGTCAGGTTGTTGTTTGCCGGGCCAGAATGTGTATGAAGAAACTCTTGACTGTCAGTTTCATACTGTCTGGAATAAAAATATTTTTGTTTTCCTTATTTATAAATTTTTAAGACTGTTACAACAACTGGGTCTTGGTAAATCAGAATAGGTACTTTTCACAACTGGGTACTCGTTTTAAAAGTATGCAAGACAGGTTAATTTTCTTAAAATCCATCTCCTGAGTACTGGTGAGGCCACATTTGGAGTGCTGTGTCCTGCTTTGGGCTCCCCAGTATAAAAAAGGTATGGACTTAATGGAGTTAGTCCAGTGAGGGGCCAGAAAGATGGTGAAGGGACTGGAGCATCTTTTGTTTGAGGAGAGGCTGAGATGTGGTGCTGAGGGACATGGTTTAGGGACCCTGGCAGTGCAGGGTGAATGGTTGGACTCGATGGTCTTCAAGGTCTCTTCCAACCAGATGACTCTGTGATTCTATGAAAGACTGAGACTGTTTATCCTTGAAAAGAGAAGGGTTGAGGGGATCTTAATCAGTGTGGGTAAATACCTGGTGCGAGGGAATGAAGAAGCAAGCCAGGCTTTCCTCAACAATAGACCAAGAGACAATGGGCTTGAACTGGGATACAGGAAGTCCTGTCTGAACAGGACATTTTTTAATTGTAAGGGTACTTAAATCCTGGCACAGGTTGCCCAGAGAGATTGAGGAGCCTCCATCCATGGAGGCATTCACAGCTCATGTGGACTGACTCTGCCTGGGTAACGTGTGATATCTGCCTTCCTCTGTTGGACTAGAAGAGCTTGAGAGGTCCCTTCCAACCTTGGTGATCCTGTGATTTTAATACAGCTACTGCTATAAAAAGTAGTTAGAATAGATGCTTGTTTAAATATTTACTCTTTCATTTTTTGTTTGTGTCGGTGATACGTATCAACCTTGAAATGTTCAAGATAAACAAGAATGTTAATTATTGGTTACTGCTTTATGTTTAATAATTTACCGTGTTGGTTAATTTGAAATGCCTTTCAAATGTGAAAAGGGAATGTATAAACCTGTGTGAAAAGGTTGGGAAGTAGGTGAAATAAACAGATAGAATAAGAAATCAGTCAGTGAATGTATTCAGACTGCATTTTGAGCTCATTTTGGGCAGAGTATAGTCTGTCAGCACTTGAAATGGAAGGTTCTTTCTGTAGGAGAGTCCTGCCTGAGTTGCATGTAGGAAGTGTGGACCAGGTGATAAACGATGAAATATAGCGATGAAAATTTTATTCAGTGGAGTAGAAAACTGGTGTCTCCAAATTGGAATAGGTTTTTCCTGATGTTTCATGTACTGTATGCCTTGTCCCAAAAGCACCTATGTAACAAATTTACTTTGTTACTGAATGGCAGTATATTCATACAGAACTTAATTGTCACTGAAATTAGTTTGTAATATCATAAACTTGTTTTTTTAATAAAACCCTAAACATTTCTTTACGCTCCCCTTCCACCCCCCCCAAAAAAAAGAAAAAAGCAGTGGGTTTTAAATCTTCATCTTTTTAACATGAAGATTTATTATACATTAAGGATTCTAAAATTTAAATCCTGTATTTTTCAGCGCCTCCATATCTGGGATATTAAAGCTGCATTTAAGTATGATACAAAAGGCGAACAGCCAGTTTGGTGGTGTTTACACAATATTGGCAAATCGGTCTTAATGTGTGGTATTATTGCATAATCTTATGTTTAAAATAAACACTGGGAATAATTGAAGAAGCCTCAGAGTTTGGAAATGCTTGTTGGTGGTTCTTCACATCCCACTAAAAAGCAGGCTGTCTTTGCATATTAATCACTCTTTCAAAGGAAGTTTGCCTTATTTGCATTGTGCATGCACTGAGGAGTCCCATAGTGTGCCTGAGAAAAAAAGGGGGCGGGAGGGGGGAATTGGAATTGTTGTTCTCAAAAGGGTTTTTATTCCATTCAAGTGGAAAGACTGAATGCAGGAGAATTAGCGCAGTGTTTTGTGGAAGAACAGTCCCATTGGGTCATTGCGTTTCATGTCGAGCAGTCCTGGCTTGTAAGGAGTCTGAACGCTGGGGGTAGGGTTAAGGGGGGAGTGACTCATCGTCGCATGATGTAAGCTACAGGATGCGAGATACTCCCCATTAAATGTACAAATAGCTGATAAGTTATTGGTGAAATGTTCGGTGTTCGCCTTCCATGAGTACAGTGCTCAAAACTCTAGGCCTTGGTACCCTTGGAGAACGTGTGGAGGATGTAGAGATTGGGAAGATTTTCAGGTTGTGTTAAGTTTTGGAAGAACATGAGGTTTTGGCTCCCCTAGTAATGTGGTTTTATGTTACTTCAGCTCTTAGTTTGGAGCAATGTGGGGTGAAATGAGCCTTGCTACCTTTGTCTGTACTCTTTCTGTTCTGACTGCAAATTCAGGCAAGGTGAGCTTTCCTGTGACTTTCACCGCAGATATCCTTGTATGAGCAAGGGAGGTGTCCGCCAGTCTCAAAAAACCTCACAACTTCTTATTCGGAGAGTTTGACAGGTGAACTTCAGGGTGTGGTAGAGATGTTTTGATGAGCGATAGCTCTCAAACTATTTTGCTTGGTATCCTAGATGAGAAGATATACAGATAAAAAGTATATGTGTGTGTAAATATTTATCTAGAGTACACTACAAGGGGAGTTTTGTTTTGACGGGAGCTGTGGCACAATGATAAAGAGTCTTTGTCTGCAAACAGAGTCTGTGATTGTGGTGATCATGAGTGGCATTATCAACAGCTTCTGTTGTAAGTACAGGTGAAACCTCATCAATTCCTGC
>NW_010425168.1:7522-21732 GCF_000710305.1 Buceros rhinoceros silvestris
CCTGCTGAAGGCAATGGAGAAATTAAGACATCTGTTGGAGAGAGAAACTGCAGCTCAGACAACTAATATCATCAGTGTGCTTCTCCAATCTACAGATGTTATCAAATGTTATCATAATCAATAATATTGAGCTCTACTGTTTGCTGAGGTCCTTGGTATCTTTTTATCTTTTGCTTATCCTTGCATTATCAACTACTTGGGTGTATTTTCTTACACTGAAATAACTGCATTTTTTCCTGCTAGCAATATGTCAGACAGTTTCCTTTTAATGTGGTATTGATAAGGTTCTGAGTGATGTAAACCACCAGGAATTTTAGAACCAGTATCCTAAGAACTAAAGATAGCAGAAAAATCGTGAGAGTTGATGTTCTGGCTAGAGTAAGATTGATTTTAACTTTAAAAAGTCTTTCCAGAAATTAATCACAGGAACAGAGCTTTTGGTGTTTTTATTGTTGCCATCTGTAATACAAAATGATATCTTAGCTGAACAGAATGGGGGTGGGTTTTTGTTGTTGTGAACAGTAGTTGTGAACATTTTTGTGTAAATTTGGTAATGCCATTCGTGCAAGACAGAGAGTATTCTTCTGCTAAATGTTCATTTAAGTGTCCAGTATTTTAGTGAGAATGGTTTGGTATATGATGCGTGTGTGTAATCTAGGGTAGAAATGGAAAGATTTTCATAATGTGTCAGTTTTGCCTATGTCATTGCAGTTACCACATATACTGTCAGAAGGAAAAAAAGCCGCATCATCTCCGCAATACACTTTCCATTACTTCGTGCATTTATTTTCTTCATGTGTTTATATAAAGCGCATTGCACTTCAGTGTTTAGAGGTTAAGTGTAGTAGCAAATAGTATATACAATTAATATTGATGCTATATTTCTATCTGTGCTGCATTTTAATGATAGCTGCCTTAATATTCAGTCACTGAATTGTGCGAGCTGTGACATTGTTATAAAACAGTGCACTTGTACGGTGCTCTCCTGTGTGCACTTGGAAAGCCTTTTTAGAACGGTCTCTGTAGCTGGGGGTGTAAATAATGCCTATCAATATGCTTAAATCATTCATTTTGTGCAGTTTAGGATCTAGCATGCAAAAGGCACGCTCGCAGTATTGGCTAATTATAATTTTTCAAGATCCTCATTTTGTGTTTTTGAATATGTTTATATTGAGAGAAACAGTCATCAGACACTTGTGTATACCATTCTAGAAAAACAGAATCGACAGCTGCTTGTCCAAGGAACTTATTAAATTCTTATAAGCCTGCAAAATTCAAAAGAATAGACAACTGTAACCATATTTCATCTGTAGCGTTTTTGAAGGATAATCCTTTAGAAGTATAAAATACTTTTGGGATTGTGAACAGACATACAGAATCAGTCCATAGTCCCCTAAATTCTTTTGAAGTTTAATCTCGTTGTGGTCTGCAGGATGCCACTTGAAGGCGTTTAGCATTTGCTCCCTAGCAGTGGGTGTTTGTTAGGAGGCGGGCAGGCATGCTGAATAGAGTTAAGAAAATAAAAGGTGTGTATGTGTTTATTCTGGACACTGAGTCTGCAAGAACTGCCAGCTGCTGAGAAAGCCGTTGTTGTAAGTGAAGAGCTCTGTGAATGCTGTCAAGAGCCATGAGCCCTAGGGAGCTTTTCTCCCTGTTGTCGTCGCTGGAATTCTGGGTGGTCGTTTCTCTGTCCCCTCTATCCCCATCGAACTGTAGCCACATACCAACCTCGTTTCGCATCTGTAAAGCCTCCCTAGCTGTGTTCCACTCGCTAGCATGTTTTCTGGTTTTGCTTTTGCCTTTCCGCAGCTGGGTAAGTCTAGAAGAAGGAACATGGTTTGTCTCTCAGTCCTGTAGCCATCACTTGTCCGTTATTGCAGGGATTTTGTATCTACAGTTTCAAAGCTGAATGGCTGCAGAAGTTTTCAGTCTTGGCCTTTAAGCTGAGTTTTGTTTAAGAGACCTCACCGGCCTGTAAGAAGAGGAATGGCATGTGGAGTAGAGATTTAATTTAATATGGGTTCACTTCTTCCCTCTGCCATTGTGTTTTGTGGTTGGTTGGTTTTTGGTGGGTTCTTTGGTTTCTTTTATTTTTGTGGATGGGCTTTGGCCAGTCGGCTCTATCATTTTTTCCATATTTCTCTGTAAAATGAATATTTCATAGAATACTTCATTTGTACAACCACATTTAGTGTAGTTTGTGCTTAATGGACAAAAATAATGCAAAGAATGACGTGCTGCAGTGTATGCTTGTGTTTCTAGCTAGGAGAAGACTGTAATTTTCTGCTCCAAGCTAGCATGAATATTAGCTCTAGATTAATGCTATACTGTGAAATGTTTCTGTTTAATAGAATAAAACTTATTTTGTCTAGGTACCTGAAAATGGATATTTCTGTGGGAAGGATGCTTTTGTTCCTAGAAAAGAAGTGTGCTTTTTATGGTTGTGCTCTTGTTCAGTTTGCTTTTGCATAGTATCAGCCGTTAGGAGGTAAACCCTGTGCTCAGGCATGTGTGCAAGGCTGTTATCCTCATCAGGGGTGGTCGCATGTAATAGCCAGGAAGGAACTTTTTTCACCGCTTCCGAGGTACTGTACTGAGGGATCACGTCAAGTGGGCAACCCGTGACATGATCACTGCAGAAGGTTTGGGGTGATGACCTGAGTAAAGACGAATGTCTGCCTGCGGACTGGCCAAAGACCTCATTTTTAGAGTAAGTGGGCATTGCTGTGAGTTGAGGTGAGCTGTGGAAATCTCTCCTGCACCTGCCGAAAAGCACAGGGGTTTAATTGGAAGAGGGGAGAAGCAGCCTTATGAGGAAGCATGCTTTTTCCCCACGTGGGACCTGCCTTACTGCTCACGCTAAAATCCATTTGACTTGCCATTTCCAATAGTGATTTACTGTGGACGGTTAGGAAAAAGTATAGAAAATGTATGTGTACGGTGATGTTTTCCTTGCTAGTAGTACTGTTAGTGTTTAAAATACTTAGTCTGTCAACATTTCATAGTCTTTCACACTTAGCGTTCTGTTCTGTTGTAAGAACAAATATCTCCATCTTCACTTACCACCAGCAAATCTGACCATCAAGTAACGCATTAAACAAACTCACACCTGTCTGCGCTATTCTTTTTTTCTCGATCTCTGCCAGAATATAACTTGCTCTGTAGTGAAGATTTCTGATGGGGCTTTTTTTTAAACTAAACAATTTTTCTGAGCAGTTCTGTTTCCACTGTTTTGCTAAATAGACGTGGAGTCGTCGGGTTGGAAAGGTGCCCTTTGTTCTTGGAACAGCATTTGAAGGATGTTCCCCTTGTATTTTTCCTGTACTCTTCGCACAGTTGCGGGGCAAACGTGCTTCCAGAGTTTCTCTTTTTAGCATTAACAATGGTTTGCATAATAGCAATAAATGAAAGCAGTCACTTTGTTTTTCCTGCATGCACTTGAGTTTGATAACCTGTCTCTGCTTTAGTCACTCTCTACCTTTGGAAAATGTTAATTCCCGAAGAAAAGACTGTATATGCCACTTATCTGTAGATGAAAGTTCTAGTGTGTTCTGATTTCAAAACTTACCTTGGTTAACAGAAACTGTCCGTGTGTGGAGAATACTTCTTTTGTGAGAATGGATCTAGATTGAAATGAAATCCCAAGCCAAATGTGTACTAAGTTGTTGAATGATTTTGTTGCAGTTATCCCTGAACTTAGGGTTGTGTTTTCTCCTGGCTTTGCAGCTGGCTGCAATCATTGTGTCAGGTCTGGAGAGTGATTAGTGCCATATTCAGAAGCTTTTGTCTATTGCTAAATTGGTACCTGCAAATAAGACGAGATAAAAATAGCAAATCCCACACTAACTTATTTTGTGTGTTGAGGCACTGCATTATTTATGTATTTATTTCTGCAAAGTCTTTTGTGTGCAAATGCAGTTGTGATTTATTATTTATTTGGGCATGCAGAACTACCTGCAAGTATTAAAAAATAAAGGGTAAATATATTTTCTTATCAGGTGAATGGTTTTATCCTATCTCCTTGTTCTTGAAGATTGCAGTGAGTAGTGGGACCAGAAGAATTTAGTTGGTGGTGAGTGAAAGCAATGTTGCTGATTCCCTTGGAATTTAGCACTTTAAATGGATTGGAACTAAAAATATCTCTGCCTCACATTGCATCAGATCTGGAAGCATTTTAAAGTATTTGCATTTAGGTATTTGATGTAAATTTAAAAATATAAAAATAGACTGCTGGAGAAATAGTTATAAATTGATGCTATATTTTTTTCATTACACATTTCTGTTAATTTTTGGCCCATATTGTAGCTGCAGAGCTATTGGCTGCATGTTCAGTAGCTCTAAGGAGGAGTTTCTGCTGAAGTTGAAGACATGCAATTGTCTTCATTTGTTGCTTCTGCAGATTCTAGAAGTTGAGGAAGACTTAAGTGCATGTTATCCTGATGTATTTCATTAATCAGCTCTGTGTGCTACGGGGAAGATCTATGGAGTTGCTTCTGCTTTCATTTAATTTAGATGTTTACAGAGGCCGTGAATTAAAGGCAGAGCAGTAAAAGACAGGTAAATTTGAAAGCTCTGGTCCAGGTTAACGTTTTGAACTCCACTAGATGGCACTAATTTATTGTTCTGTTGATAAAGTTAATTCTCTGGAAAAAACACCAAATGCAGTTTGTGATTTATGGTGGGAGGTTTTTGCTTTTGGAATAGGAAGCATAAATAAGATGACGAAGATCAGTATTACTGATGAATTTATCTTGTGTATGGCTATATGGTATCTTTCATGGCCTGTGCTTTAGAAGTGGAGTGGTGAACTGATACTTTGGATGGGAAAGGCAAATCATAAGCATATCTTTTAAATATTAAGAACTGAGAAGATATTTTGGAAGAAATACTTTCCTTTTTTTTTTTTTTATCCTCTTAAATATCTTCTGCTGTTAAAGGCAAGAAGCTGGTCCCATGTATTGGCTCAGGCAGCGTTTGATGGACCAATGGGTTTTCCATAACTGCATCTCCAAACATCTCAACATTAAGAGGCATGGCCTGTGCTTTAGAAGTGGAGTGGTGAACTGATACTTTGGATGGGAAAGGCAAATCATAAGCATATCTTTTAAATATTAAGAACTGAGAAGATATTTTGGAAGAAATACTTTCCTTTTTTTTTTTTTTTTATCCTCTTAAATATCTTCTGCTGTTAAAGGCAAGAAGCTGGTCCCATGTATTGGCTCAGGCAGCGTTTGATGGACCAATGGGTTTTCCATAACTGCATCTCCAAACATCTCAACATTAAGAGGCTTGGTGTGATAAGGAGGGGGAAAGAGAATTTCCAGCAGGTTATGATTGTACAACAACTAGCTTTGGTTAGCATCAAAATGATTTCAGTGTGGTAATGCTGAAGGGCAGTGGCTGTGACATGAGCATATTTTTGTAAAGTTACACAAAGATACACAAAGACTTCTGGACAAAGATGTTCTGTATCATGCTGAGCCAAGTTCTGAGTGCACTGTACAAAGATGACGGCCTAATCAGAGGAGCTAGACTGGCATGTTCCCGTGCTAGCCTTGAAAATGCTTTTATGAGGAGGACATTTAGAGTAGTCTTTGCTCAGTTAACAATTGATGATTTTTGACTTGCTGGGAAGAAATTTCCCTTCACACTTGGTAAAGGCTGTGTAGCTGGAAGAGGGAACTTTGCAGAAGCTGTAGGTGTTCTGCTGGTTGCAGATATGGCACAGTAGAAAATTAGTTGGTTAGTTAAATAGAGCTGGTGCTTGAGGAGGACATGTAAGATTAATCTGTCTTTTTTTTCTGTGTTGTCTGTGCCATCAAATACTGCATTCATTGAAAATGCGTGAATCTCATATGGACCTTGGTTTCAAGCCAGTAGGGGAGATTTTTAAGATACACTGCATGAGAACAGATTTCTAATAAGGCTTTGTTCTATAAAAACAGTACCTTACTTTCTGACCTTGTTTTCCATCAAAGTGAGAGGGAGCTATCAGCAGTGTTGCAGTCTTGCCTCTGTTGACTTTGACTCCACATCTGCTGGCTGTTTTAACCTGGTGCTGCACAAGAGAAACGGAGCTCCTCTGAGGACTTTTGTCTGAACTCGAGAGCTCTTGCTCTTGTGCTTGGAGAGCACGTACAGGCCATCTCCAGCCTCCCTCCCTCCACACACTAAAGGCTGTGTAATTCCTCTGTCTTCCTGGCGACTAAGTGATCTTCCAAAGAAAACAGGCTTCCTGTTTTGCCTTTCTGCCTGGCCTGTATTCGAAGGATTGGAGTCTTCCTGGAGAACCTGGAGTCTCGAGGAGTATAAAATCTGAGAGCAGACCTCCAGCCCTTGGTGGGTATTGCAGGTGTTGAATGGTTCAGGCTTCTGATCCTGCACTTGCACTCTTTGCAGTTGAGTGTAGAGCTTACGGCAGCCACCGCTGAACTGTGCGTTTCCCTGGGGCTCGCTGTGTTGTTGGACAGGTTTTTTCCAACAGCTGGTGGCTTTGTCTTCTCCTGCCTGGCACGGGGGTTTCCAGAGTACTGAAAAGTGAGTTTCACAGCTGAAACCAGTTTCCAGGATCTCAAATCTTACTCCAGTGCCAGCAGCTCCGTCCTTAAAGTTATTGATGAGGTGAGGCAAGGGAAGGTTTCAAATCCGAACGGCAAGGCTGTAACTCTTCAAAACCTGCATCCAGATGCTGGCATGGACAGTGGCTTAATCAGAAAAGACGCTGTGGTGATGCATAGGAGGGAATTGAAGTACGTTTTTGTTCAGTTAGCAATCTGCCTTCAGGCATTTATGTTTTAAGTACCATGAAACAATTTGGTTTATGTGCTGTATTCTTTGTGCGGTTTAGGGTTTGTTATTTGTTTGGTTTTTTTCCTCTTGAGCTGTAGATTCAACTGTTAGTCTGACTTTTAATAGGTAATTGTGTTACCTTTAGCACGGTGTGGTAGGCGTAGGCTCCTTCCAGTGGAAGGGACGGAATTTCTAAAAGGTCTTTTTTCCCCCCTCTTGATGCCATGAATTTTTACATAAATGTATGTGCTTTAAGAATTTAACCCTTTGTGAGGCAGCAGTTGGTGATGGGCCTTGGCTTTGAATCTTATGCTTGTCCAAGTGGTTCAGTTTTCATTTTTAGTGTAGCTTTGTTTTTATGATGCGAGGATTTTCCTGTGAATTAAACCGGCATGTAGGCAAAAATCCCACAACACACAGAGTGTTTGCAGACAGTGTGTGTGTAAAAGGTACAAGCTGATAAAATGTTAATTGTTTGAATCTTATTCAGGCATACGTTGCGAAATAAAGATTTTGCAGAATTTGTGAGACTATATTAACCTTTTGAGTTATCAGTATATTTCCCAGTGACTTTTTTCCACTGCCATTTTTTTCCTCTTCTCCAAAATTTCTGCATCTTGTTTGCTGCATATTGTTTAGTAAGTTTTAATATTACCGTTCTAGATATGACCATGTAAATGCATTGTTAAAACCTTATCTAATGCCAAGTGTAGCTACAAGTGCTTGGGCATAGCTTCTGTCTGTCTGCTGAGGCCAGTGGTGACCGGATACGTGCTGTTTGTTGGACATATCACAAATCTAACTGTAAATCGGCCTAAAAAGGGAAAATCTACTGAAGCGTATCTAGGTCTGTTTGATTTGTGCTGATGGGATAATCAATCAGGACTGATGACGGAGGTGGGTAGAAGCGTGGGGGGGAGAAGGACAATGAGTACACGGTCTGTTTTCCAGAACAGAAGGTGGAATAATAATTTATTATCTGACATTCTTTGAAAACAGATGGAAAATACTATGCTTATAAATTTGCAAGGGAAAGAATTTTGGAAGCAGGCTTTGCATATGTCTTCTCCTCCCCCCCCCCTTTTATTTTTTTGAATGCTTAGAAAACCAGAACAGTTACGTCCTTTCTTTCTTGATGTTGGAAGCAAACATGTTTAGAGGTGAGCTGAGTACTGCTGTTGAGGTGGATGGCATGTGTAAAAATCTCCAAAGGATCCAACCTGAATGTATTTAAGAAGAACAAATAAAATAAGAATGACTGACAAGTACAATGATCACTGTGAGTTCTGCATAATTCTCAGAGTACAATTTGCTTTTTTTTTTTGTATTGTGGCATTAGCAAGGAAGTCTGTCCTGGAGAGAGTTATCTTGTGAAGAAAGAGGAGTTGTTAAAGGCTAAAAATGCCTACTATATGAAAAAAATGGACAGTTGGATAAATGGCACATGGATCAGTAGGCAAGGGCAAGGTGTGTGCGCGTTTACAGTAATGGCACATTTGTGTTCTCTGCTGGGATTTGTTTTTACTTGTTTGTGGCTTTTTTCAAGGTGGCTGTTAATTCAAACTTGATTCTTGTGTTCCTTTCATCCTTGTGTTTTACTTTGTGACAACATGAAAGTTTACTACTTTGATTCTTTTTTTCCTTCAGTGAGTATAAGTGATGGAGGTAATTCCCATCCTCTGGAAATGCAAAGAAACTGGCACTGGATTTAACATTGCTGGTGTCACCTGCTATGGATGGAGTGCAGGTGACAACATCTGACATTATGAATTTGTTTCTTGGGGCAAGTAAGTGCCCTCTGGATGTTTGCCTTATAGTCCTGAGGCTGTGATCAGACATTACAGGAGTTCCTAAACGCCGCAAAATACACAGATTGTGTAGGAACGTCAGTGAACGTTTATGGTTGAAGCTAGTTTCTCTGCCCACCGGTCAGCTGCTAGCTTTCCTACTGCCGCGGGGAGGAGAGTGGCAAATGTGGGACCAGATGGGTGCTTAACCTGAATACTCCGTGAGGACCCTTGTTCTGTTCCGCAGTCTGGGGACCCTCGGCTCATAGTTTGAGCTGCTGAGTTGGGTGATGTGAATGCTTTCTGAAATGTACAACCTGGCAGAGGGGTCCAGCCAAGTGCCTTGAGGGGTGAAATGACTGCTCACAAGATCCTGTAGCTATGGAGGAGATAGTACCGGGAATCTCCTGATTCCTGGGCACGTGGAACTGCATCAGAAATGTGTTTGACTCTGAGGTTTCAATATGCCATTCTGGAGGCAACTCAAGTTAGTGTTGTTTTGGTTTTGGTTTCTCGTTCTAATTTAAAAAAAAAAGTGCATAGCGTGAATGTTAACAATAGATGAAGTAGAAAAATCATGTCTTTCTGCATTTACAATGCATTTCCATATGAATGGAAGGCTTCAATATGCACCACTTGTACTCTGCTGTTCTTGTTTATAATGTGTTTTCATCATTTAAATGTTAATTTCAACCTCTGACGCTCTGACTTTTTCTTGCTGTTTACAGTCAGAAGAGGTCATATTTTCTTCTTTATTATATTTATTCCTCCTTTGCATGGGAAAAGCAGAAAAGGGGAAGGATGACAGTGGCAGTTATTTCTGATTAAAAGCTAAACAGGTCTTATATGATCCTTGTCTAATTCATTATAGATTACTGCTTTAGAATTAGAAAATTGTGTTATAAATCGTGATGTCATTTCCAATTAATCAAATTCAGGCATAAGCTCACATGTTCCCTTGAGCGCTTGCCCATTATGAGCAGCTGTATCATGTGCTTTGATGTCTTGGAGAGAGAGTGGGATCACTGTTCTAACTGCAGACTGATTTTCCTTGCTGTTTTCTTTGTTTAGCATTAGGTTTATGGTATTGCGTAAGAGGCAAGGGAGAACACTTGGTATAAATCATTGGCAGGAAATTGCTGAGAGATTCTATTTTTTAAATCTCAATACTGTGCGAGGATTTTAGTAGAGATGCACTTTAAAAGAAGCAGATTTATAATTCTAACAAATAAATGAGAATGAAGGGAAAAATTATCCTTCTTGAAGGGGGGTATCAGCTTGGGGGAATCCAGCTAAATTCGAAGGGAAGTGTACCTAAGAAGGGGAGAACTTCTAGTATAGCTGGAGAGAGCTGAGAGTTAGGTTTCAGGAAAAGGTCTAATTGGAGTGACATTGCTTGTACATGCATAAAATTCAGCTATTTCTGCATGTGAAGAGGTTCTCTCTGCAGAGAATTGTTATTTCTTGCACTCGAAGTTAGGTGCTCTTGGAAAGCAGGAAGACTAGTGATAACAGATCTATCAGTTAATTGCATGTTTATCAGAAGGAGGAAGCAGTTGCATCTGGGAGGGGATAACGGGATAACGGGATAACACAAGAACCTTCTCCGAGTTTTGGGTTAAAGTTTGGAGAATAGAGGAGGATTTTTTTTTTTCTTCTCCCTCAGGAAATGATCTCCTTACTTACCTAATACGTCCAAAAAGTACTGTTACTTTTTTTCTCCAAAAACATGGTAGAATAGAATAGCTCAGCTGGAAGGGACCTGCAACTATCTTCTGGTCCATCCACCTGACTAGAAGCTGTGTAGAAGTATGTAACGAAGGGCATTGTCCAAATACTTCTTAACACCGACAGGCTCAGGGCATCGGTCACCTCTCCAGGAAGCCTGTTGCAGTGTTTGACCACCCTCTCCTTAAAGAAATACTTCCTAACATCAAGTCTGAAGCTCCCCTAATGCAGCTTTGCACCATTCCTGAACCTTCTGGCACTGGGTGCCAGGGGGAAGAGCTGAGCACCTCCCTCTCCGTTCCCGTCCTCAGGAAGCTGTAGAGAGCATCCCTCAGCTGCTTTTGCTCGGAGCTAGAGAAGCTCCGAGTCCTCAGCTGCTCCTCACAGGACCTTCCTTCCAGCCCTGTCTTCAGCTCTGTCTCTCCTCTGGAGGCACTCAAGGACCTTCACATCCTTCTTAAATGGTGGGGCCCAGTCTGCACCCAGTACTCGAGGTGGGGCTGCACCGCACCGAACACCACAGGATAACCCCTCTTGTGACCGGCTGGTTGTGCTGGGTTTGAAGGACCCCAGGATGTGGTTTGCCAGGGAACACTGTGGACTCGTATGGAGCCTGGAGTCCAGCAGCACCCTCGGATCCCTGTCTGCACGGCTGCTCCCCAGCCACTCCTCTCCCAGTTTGTGCTTGTGCCTGGCTTTACTCCATCCCACATGCAGAATCTGACGTTTGTTCGTCTTAAATTTCATGCCACTGGTGATCGCTCAATGCTCCAATCTGTCTAGATCCCTCTGCAAGGCCTCTCTGTTTTAAATTCAGGTATTTGAATTTTTACCTTGAAACCTTTCTCATTTATGTTTTCAACAGTAACATTTATTTTTTTTTTTAGATCCTGTTGAGTCATGTTCTCACTGGGTTTTGTTGTTCAACTAAGTGACAGAACTGACTAAATTCATGCTTTCATTCGTATATGAAATACCACGTTTTTTGAACCATCTGTTACCAAACTTTGAGTTTGTTTTTACCAATTTGCAGCAACTTTAGGAAGAGTAGGGGGCATAGAGGGGGTGAGAAAAGGTAGAACTCAGGTGGGACTTTGGTGATGCAAAGCATTGTGTGCGTTTCCTTGTTAGTGAAACGATCAGAGAAGGCCAAGCATCGGGTTTGGGTTTTTCTTATGTTCATCAACCTCTCGCAGAAGATGGCTTAACTCAAAAATTATTCTGACAAAACCTGCAGATTACTCTTTATATTTACCAAGTCATTAACCTGCTTTCTTTTTATTTTTTAAATAGTTTATTGCTGTAATTGCAGCTCGTTACCTCTGTTCTGATGAGGTACAGGGTTAGGCTATCCCAGGAGGTACTGGCTGATAGCAAAATCACCTTGTCTGTTAGTTATGATTCAGAAACAAGCCTCTGGAGTGCCTTTTTTAATGAGCTTACAGAGTAGCAAGATACATTGTTCTCTACACAAACTGTTGTGAGCTTGTACTATTTTGGAGCTCTCTTGTTGGGCAGAATTTTTTTGCTTGCTGTGGTAATCGTCATTTGGTTTTGGCTTTTCCTTCAGTAGATACAAAAGGAAATAAATAACTAAAGTACATATTTAATTATTGTTGTATTAGTGGTATAAAGTTTCCACTGTATTGTTTGATAACAATCTTTGAAACAGACTTCTGGGGAAGTACCATCAAAACAAGAATAAATGAGGCTTAGTTTTCTTCCCTTGTGGGAGAAACATGCTTCTTAACAAAACTCACATACCCTGTCATTTATGAGACTGCTGATTTTAGGAGTAAGTTGGGTTGGACATGAAGTGCGTACGTACTGCTCTGGAGTTCAGGATATCTTTGATTGCTGTGGGTGTTTGTAACTGTGCAGCTGCATCCCATCTTAGAGTGCGTGGCTGAAGGGGAAGGGTGGTAAATACCATTTTTACTGTCTAACAGATTCCTCTTGTAACTAGTCTATGTGTATATGTTTAATCAGAAGAATTTGTCCCCAGATGTTAAGACTAGGTGTTAAATTGATTTACACTTCCATGGTTCAAGGTCATGTTTTTGTCTGTTCCTGTGTTGGCATCTGCCTGTGGTCCTAGATCGTTCGCGTGGGGGAATGGTGTGTTAAACCTGAAGCCAGAGGACATTGATCTCAGCCAAGCAGTACTGCTCACACGGGTTGCTCAGTTCTAGGTTCTTGTTTACATTTCTCACGTACTGCTCTATAAAACAGTGGTTTATTGAGAAAATCGAAATTGCTTGACGAGTTTAGCAGTTTGAATATAGGAGAGGCCAGAGCTTTGTTGTGGGCCTGTGAGTGTGATGCACGTACGTGCTGGTGTTGAGATGCAGTGATGTTCACACTTTGCTTTGTATCCTTACTCTCGTGGCAGTTTGGTGGGACTGTGACCAGCCTGTGATTTATGCTGTGAATAGAACAGAACAGTTTCAGTTGGAAATGCTTTTCTGTTTAAGACTTGCCAGAACTTTAAGACTTGCTCTTTAAGGCAGAACTTAAGCGCTTCTGCCCTTGGACGTGAAGTCCTGGTCCGTATCAGTACTGCACTGCTGTATCTAGCACATGAACTGGGGGTTATTGAAGAGGCCTTCATACACACAATTAAACTGAGATTGCAGAAAATTTCTCGTGCTGAAGTCTCCTGCTCCTGAAAAACTCCCTTTATGATACTTCAGCGTCTCATTTTTGCTGTTCTTAAAGATACTGTTTTCATCTTTAGTCTAAACAGAATGCGTAACGCTTTAGCTGCAGGGTGGCCCCACGCGAGTGATTGTGCCTGCCGGAGAAAGATAGTCCAGAAACTCACAAGGTGTGTTTTTTAGGAATTCCGTCTCTAAAATTTGGCAAACAATCCCACTCTGTTTAAAAGTGTGGGTCTGGATTTAATGTGTTGGCTATCAGGCCTCCTCAGATTCTGGTTTCAGACGCACCTACCCAATACACCCTTAAGCTTTGCCTTGCTGTCGCACCCCTGCAAGGAGTAATAAATTGATGATGAGTTATGAATTATCTCATTCATGTATGTTTCAAACCTTCAGGGAAGAGCAGCCTGACAGTTCTTTGTATTATACCTCTCACACAGGGGATGTGTGAGCATGTGTCCAGATACATGGAAATAACTGCGTCTGTGATTGTCGTATCAGTTCAGCTTTAGATATTTTGCTTCATGTAAGATGTCATTAGCTGTGCTGAGTTCTTTTGTAGAGTGTTTCTAATTGCCTCCAAATCCATCAGCTAATCCATTTGTTTAAAGAAAATTATAATTCTGCACAGGATTAGAAATCTTCATGTTCCTGTGAATATTGTGTGCTTCCTGATTGTTTTGGTTTTAACTTGACTAGCCTTAAGGGTGATGGTGTTTGCCAAGAACGTGAGTAAGCTCTTGGACTGGCATTGGTAAAAGAATTAAACCAATCTAACAGTGACAGCTCCTGCTGCAGTCTGGGGAAAATAGGGATGGCTGGTAGCTTAACACTAGATGTTGAAGGTTAACAAACTGAACATTCTTAAAGTGCAGGAGGTGATGTGTAAAAGCATTAGTTGAAGGAAAGTAATGAACAATGTGTAATTGATCCAAAACAAAATAAAAAAATGCTTACAACTCCTTACTGGGTGGTCTCAGTATGGAAGCCACATAGTCTGGAATTTATTAGCTGTTTAATAAAGACAAAAGAAGCTGTTTAGACCTATTATTCCCCCTTAGTTTCTGCAGGAGATGTCTCTGTACCTTACTGATGGGCACTCGTAAGAGCAATCCTTTATCTAACAGCTGTGAAGTACTCACAAATTTGGAAGTAACACATTGCCATGTTATTCAGCCCTAAGAGAGCTCTCCTGAGCATCTTCAGTAAGTGTACCAAGCATCCGGTACTGTGCAAAGTGCCCTGA